>NC_137609.1:10953291-11018291 GCF_963280865.1 Gymnoscopelus braueri | reverse complement strand
CAGAAATCACAACTGGACTAAACTCTGTTGCTTTACCTTCACCTTCTGTTACAGAGGTGGCGGGTCAGTCCCACCTTCGTGCGTGTCTTCACTGCCATCTTCTCCATCGCATTGGGGGTGGGGCTGTTCATCGCTGTGCCTATTTTTGTGTTCCATGAGATAGAAGGTTGGAGTCTCCTGGAATCAGCCTACTTTGTAGTCATAACCCTGACAACGGTGGGCTTTGGAGACTATGTTGCAGGCACAGGTATGCACAGTAAATTGCCCACCCACTGTATGTCTGAATTAAAAAATAGCTAATAGAGACACATGTCAGCATTGGAGACGCATGGTCTGTAAGGGAGGTTAGGTTAATATTATGGAAATTGTTTACATCTTACTGCCTCCTAATTGATTCCTTCTTTGTGTAAGGGAGAGGTTTTCTTGCGTTTAAACTGCTTATTTATCTAATGGACAGATACGAACTTGACTAATAGAAGGCTATATGGATTGCTCTAGCTGTGTCTCCTAATAATGTTGACATTTCTATTTGCCATAGCAAAATGAATTCGACTACTTCACTCATCGCCAATAAATTCACAAGTCAAATGTAATGCACCAAAGTTCATTTAGCTCGACACTAATTTCATTTACCTCCTGAATTATTAACTATTACTTTTCTAGTAAAGGATGAATAATTAATCGGATCATCTGGGAGGCCTGTTAGGCCCTCTAGTAGCTACGATCTATCTACTTTAGTCTCCAGGGGAGTTACAGGACTGCATTGGCTGTCTTGGCTCTCACTGCTATACACTTATGCCAGTGTGTCTTTTCTAAGGTGACTCTGGGATCGAAGGGAGTGAACACTGGTATAAGCCTTTGGTTTGGTTCTGGGTCCTGCTGGGCCTGGCCTACTTTGTGTCGATATTAGCCATGATCGGAAAGTGGCTTCGGGTTCTGTCGAAGAAGACCAGAGCTGAGGTACAGTACCCTCTCCTCTCCTCTCTCTCCTCTCCTCTCCTCTCCTCTCCTCTCCTCTCCTCTCCTCTCCTTGTAACTATTCCTTAATTTTTACTATAGAGAGTATGCACATGCATCACTTTTCCACTGGGACACGCCCACTTCATCTAGACTGAGTGGCAAAACATTGGGCAGCATGGACCATATTCACACGCCGGCCATGTTGCTATTTAAGTCAATGAAGTGCCACCCCGGTTGCCACGGAAACGGAGTGGCACTTTCAATGTTAAATTCCAAAATGGCCACCGTGTGAATATGGTCTATGGAGCGTTGGAGTTTGGAAGCGCTTGTTGGAAATCACTCAAGGGTCCTGCGTACCACCTGTTTTGAAACTGCACATAATGCAGGAGGCAGCAGAGGACGTTGCGTTGTTGAAAACGAGCGTTTCCAAACTCTGACACGTAGAAAAATATATAATAACCTGCACGGAATTTATTGACAGAAAGTAGCTCATAACATGGGCGTGGATTTTTATGAAACAAAAACTTTGCAGATAGAAAGAGGATTATTCAAGCTTTCCGTACAGCTGCGATGTTGGACGTATGGGCTGTCAAGGCCAGAAAGTAGTTTTTTGCCACTCAGTAGGCGTTCCCGCATAACTTCCGGGTACGATGATGTCACTCGCATAGCCTCAATTCCATAATTATTTCCCACCGTCTCTTATCTTCCTCTCTCTATTCTAGATGGAGGCGCTGAGTGCCCACGCTAAGAACATCCAGAACTTGTCCGTGGATTTCCGCATAGCAGGGAAACTCGATGACCCCTTCAAGCGGCATCGGAAAAGGCGGCACCACGGCCACAAACACGACTCAGCCAACGGGGCCAACGGGGGGGTCCCCGGTGAGAAAGACCCAGACCAATCCAGCCAATCAGAGTCTGAATCGGGTTCCGGTTCCGGCTCCGGTTCCTCTTCCTCCAATGAATCTGAATCCGGCTCACAGGGGTCCCAGGTCACCCAGTCGGAGCACATGCCTGAGGCGAAAACCGTGGAGACCTTGAAGGAGGAGGAGAAGGAAGAGGAAGAGGAGGAGGAGGCCCGCCCGGATCCTCTGTTCTCTCAGCCTCTGGACTTCTTTGGGGAGAACCTGGCCTTCATTGACGAGTCTTCCGATGCGCTGAGCGGAAAGCTGCACTTGGATCCTCTCCTGGACACAGCACAGGAACCCAGCCTGACGCCTTCCCGTCCCTCCAGACACAGCAGGAGACGCCAAAGGAGACCCATCCCACAGAAGAATCTGAAAGCTAACCACGCCAAACACCACCACACACACCCGGAGAGGAAGGCCAACGGGGACGTGCTGCACTCTCCGAGTTCCCCAATCAAGCCTTAAGATTTTTTTTGTTTTGATGTGTTGAGATTAGCTCCACTGGCTGCACAAATATCCCCTTAAATGTTATGAGATATGCTCAAAATGTGTCTTATTATTATAAGTGGCCTATATCTGTTGTTCACCATGCCTACTAACAGACATTTAAATAGAAAACATGGGTATACGTGTTTTTTGATACTCCAAGCATGAGTGTGTATGCCTGAATCACAGATGCTGACCTTTAGTTTTTTTTATGTTGTTAGCCATAATATTACATATTACCTTGGTGTTAGTGCCCTCTACTGGGAAGATATGTAACTGCGTCATTCCTGTCCTTCAAACCGATACAGTAATAGGACTCAAACACGGGCTATTGGCATTGAGCCAAGCCATACAGTGTGATAGATGCAACTATGACACATCACACATCAAACAAAAACGATTTTCTTTTTTGTTATTATAAACCTGCCATAGCAGTCTGGAGCTGAGACTGCCGAAGCTTTGATCAAAGACAGGTGATGCTGAATCCTGCCAAAATCATATAAAGGTCTTGCATGGACTATCTAAGCTGTATGAGTATGACAAGAGCTTCTCCAAAGGTTCCCAACTTTCTGTTGACCATGAGGTCTGGTCATTTGATTGGGGAACATTAGTGCTGTCAGAGAACATTTCAAGATGTTTCTTCGTTAGGTCTCATAATACTGTTTACGGTTTTTCATGTTACACCTCTTGGTTCAGACCCACTGGTTGAAAAAGACTGCATTAGAGTTTCATTCTGAAATTAAATAAAAGGGTGAAAAGGGCTCCTACCCCTGCCTGGGAAATGTTTGCTGGCATGAGTAGATCTAATCGAGGGTTCCTAAATCAGAACTCACAAACACAATAATGTCAGTTTCAGATTCATACAAATAATGCTTTTGCACTTGGCATACAGAAACCCTTGCACTTAGTATATAAAACTTTTAACCACTTGAACCCCTTTTCGGGGGCATTCGCCAAAAATACATCATACGACAAAGTATATAGGGCTTAAAGGTGCTGTAAGTGATAGTTTTTGGTTTTTGGTTAAAACAAAAAAGTTTTTAGTTAAAAGGTTAAAGCTCTATATTGTGATAGCAATCATTGCGTTCACAGTAACAGAGGTCTCCCCATCCTTCCGAGTTCCAGTTCCAAATGTTTTGTTTCATTCACTTATTTAACTGTATCCTCCATGGGTTCTCTCTCCTGATTAAAATGGTCCTATGAGCTGGAGAGACAGGTAGACCCCTGTTATTGAACAAATACCCTATAATTACTACCAACATATAGAGCTATATACTAATATACTATAACTAATTTGAACAAATATATAATTTATGCCCCCTTTCAGTGGTTAACTCAGAGTACAGTGGTTAACCTAGTTAACTCAGGACCGGGTCCATTTGGTTACACTGTAAAATCCAAGTAGGCTAAGTATCTGAGTGCTGGTGGCCACTGCACTGGGATGAACTGCGATATTAAAACTCATAATTATAATTATCTTATAATTATTATGATTTTTTTTAATCCTGCCTAGTTCATTTCAGGTGGCAAATGTTTATAGAGTATTTAGCATTTTGGAATGAAATCCATCATATTGATATATTGAATTTTTTTTTGAACACTGTGTACAACCTCAGCTTTAATGTTTTCAAATAAGAATGTATTAATCATATTGCCTATATGAAATAAAAAATTGGAAATGAAAATGTAAAGTTATAAAATTGACCTAGAACCAGAAGTACCAGCCAGGAGTCCCCAGGGACGGGAAGTGTGCAAGGAACACAAACTGCTTAGATGCAATGGTAATAGACAATAGTAATATATCTGAGCAGGCTGAGCAGCCTTCGAGGAGATGAGGACACACATTTGGCAGGTGGTACAATTTGTCACGAGTTACTTTGCTGCTATTTCATCAACATGCCACTAGAGGACGCACTAGCATTCATACTGTAAAACTATTAGTGGACAAGTAATGTAAATGTATAATGATTAACCTAAGGCAGATTCTACAAATGTCTTCTAAATCCTAACAGTTTTCTGAAACAGTTATATTGCTCTTATATCAGTGATTCTCAAAGTTTTTCATGTCAAGGACCCCCAAAATGTTTGTATTTGGCCGCGGACCCCCATCTCAAAATATTTAGTTCCAGGGACCCCCAGAAATAAAGATTTGAGTAACAAATGTTCGCTTTAAAAATATATATATTCAAAGATTTACAAAAATGTTCATGATTTTTCAAAAACTGCAGATCTACAAACTCATAGCTCAGAGCTTGTATATCTGCTAATTTTGAATAGCCAAAGTATAAAATAATGGTTAAAGTGGTTAAAATCTAAACTGACAGATGCCTTTTCCGGTCTTAATGGGTTAAACAAATACCAGTAAATTGTAGGCCTACTTAGAAGATTTTTTTTTAATTTACATAGAGTAGACCAACACACATTAACATTAGGCTACACTGCAAAATGCTGTACTGTTTCTTATACAGTCTACAACAAGTTGAGGAAAGTCATTCTATTTGAATAGTGAATCATTAAGAATGCCATTTAGAAGTACACGCCTAGTCAGTGTGTGTGTGTGTGTGTGTGTGTGTGTGTGTGTGTGTGTGTGTGTGTGTGTGAGAGAGTGTGTGTGTGTGTGTGTGTGTGTGTGTGTGTGTGTGTGTGTGTGTGTGTGTGTGTGTGTGTGTGTGTGTGTGTGTGTGTGTGTGTGTGTGTGTGTGTGTGTGTGTGTGTGTGTGTGTGTGTGTGTGTGTGTGTGCGCGTGTGCATGTGCGTTTGTGCGCGTGTGTGCGCGCGCACGTGTGTGTGTGTGAGTGTGTGTGTATAAAATGCATCCATATGCTCAAAATACATAGTCATTTCCTATAGATTTTTTTCATATAGGCTATTTTCTTTTGTGTCTTCAGTGATATGTTGCATTGCACAGGCTACAGCAGCAACAGACCATCTTTACACATACCCAGGTGGGCCTTGAGTTACAAAAGGTCGAGACCCCTGGGCTACAGTATGCTATCACATGCACAAACAATTGCTCTTACATGTTTGTATTTCAGCTGTTACACCTGTTTCAGGTCACAGGCCACCAAAGGCACTCTATGGCCTCCAGTATATTGCTAGTACCGATTAAAACTGGACAAATGCCACCCTAAAATATGTTGGTATCTTCTTGTAGCTTCCCATGGTATTTAGTCAACTGGCATACACGACGTCTCGTTCACATTGTTCTATAGGCTTTGGTTACAGCAAAAGTTGAGCTGCGCCTTTGGAAATTGTCCTTTGTTTGTCTTTCTCTCTGGTGCGGCAGCCAAGACAAAAAGTCACCAAAAAGTAGGGCGGGACTCTCACACAGAATAAAGGAGATCAGAAGAGTGTCCTGGATTGCAGGTACAATACCTCATTAAGAATCAAGGGCTGACCAGAGTACATGGAGTACTTTATCAGCAATCCAGTCCTCTAGGGGTTTGCTAGAAGAACCACTAGACATTTGAGAGTCTAGACACTCAAATTTGCTCAAACCACTAGAAATTAGAGACACTGCTAGTGCAGTGGTTCGCAACCTTTTCAGGCCGTGACCCCCCAAAATAATCATATTTGAACTGGGGACCCCCCACCTTGATAAGCACTTGGAATGTAGGAGTTGGGGCATTCAATTTTGTTTGACTATAGGTTCCACAGATAAAATCTGTGAAAATAGCAGATCTACAAGCTCACACCGCCTTGCGTTGCGAGCGTAGATCGACAATTTGCAGTAATGGTCTTTTTCTTTTCAGGTATTAAAAAGGTCTTAAAAGTCCTTAAATTGTCATTTCACTGTCATCTGGAGACCCCTCCAAAATCATGTGGTGACCCCTGGGGGTCACCACATTGAGAACCCACAGGTTGAGAACCACTGCTCTTGTGCGAGATGAGTCCCTCCCTGCTTTTTGTGATTCTATAGGCTTTAAAATACATTTTCACTTCATTTATATGAGTGTATCATATGTGCACTCTACAAAAATGGAGGCCCACCACATCCCTGTTTATGATTTATTCACATCTACTGTAGTCTCACATGATTCAGTATAAATGAACAGCTTGCACTGTGTGTTGAATTTGATAGACTACATTATATTCATTCATACATTCACCAATGATAGATAATACCATAAAGTACTCATTATACAGGATGGCCCGTTTCACAATTACATTATTGGATTGTAATTAATTCATGTGCTCATCACATTGATGTTGCAGCTGATAAAGCTGAGTCTGATTTAATGACTTTGTGCTGCTGGGTAGCCTAACGTAAGAATAAATCATTTATCAGTTAATGTATGTTTTGTGTTAATAATCTACATCTAAGAAACTAAAGCTGTCAAATAATTGTAGTGGAGTTAGAAGTACAAGAGAAGTAGGCTAGTGGAGTAGAAGTATAAAGTTAAAGTATCTAAAAATGGAAATACCCAAGTAAAGTAAGTAAACGTACTTGAGTACTTAATTACTTTCAACTGACTGCACATGTTTTGTTCACTCATTTGCTCATTCAAATAACCAGTGCATATATCTATCAGCTCAGTATTACATTTGTATCTTTATTCTTATTGTCTATGACTAGACTATGTTTTGCACCCTGTCCGTCGGTCCGTCCGTCCGTGTGTCAGTCTGTGAACAGCGAATCTCCGGCACTGTTGGCTTGATCGCAGCGAAACTGTGCACACACACTCCCAGGATGCCAGAGCAGAACCTCTGCCTCTGCATTTTTCACATGGGCCTGTTATAGCGCCACCTGGAGGCCGATTTTTGCTAAACACATTTTTTTACACTACTTCTGCAGATTTTGTCCAAACATCGCGCAAATCAGTACACAGTATCTCTATAGTCATTAAACGAAATAAGTCTTTCAGATTTTTCATATTCCATCCTAATTGGCTAAGATTGGCTTCCAAAGTTTGCAGGAGTGCACCATTTTGAACAAAATGCCTCAAATCATGAACACAGCGACATTTTTTAAATCAGCCTCATGGTGGCGCTATAACGTACCGATTTAGTTTTTACCTATAACTGCACCAATCTGTGTAAAACGTTGTAAGGCCAAGGAAAAACCTTTGCCCTGCATTTTTCACATCTGCCTTTTATAGCGCCACCAGGCTACAAGCGCCACAAGGATATATTAATCCTTCAGATTTTATCCAAATTTCAAGAAAATAGGCACACACTCTATAGTCATGTGATCAAGACGGATCTGTTTGATTTTTCATATTCCATCCTGATTGGCCAAGATTGTCATCTAAAGTTTGAAGGAGTGGCCCATTTTGAACAAAATGCACAAATCATGATTGCGGTGAAACTTTGCAGCACATTCGCACTAATTTGAGGAACAACACCACATGCCACCCTTTTAACATTGCCCTATTATAGCGCCACCAGGAGGCCAATTTTTGCACACAAAAAAAAGGATATTACTCCTATAATTTTTTTCCAAACATCACGCAAATCGGTACACATTATAGTGATCAAGATGGATCTGTCCGATTTTACATATTCCATCCCGAACATTGCTGGCCCACAATAACCTACCTGACCTGGCGGAGACCTGTGCTCCCAGAAGCACTTTTTCTAGTTTAACTTGATTTCTTTCTCAGCTCTATATAACTTACCTGACATCTCCTGTCGTTCATGACACCACAATTTCCCTCAGGGGATCAATGAAGTTGCATTTTATCTTATCCTATAATAAAATATTGAACAAAAAAAACATATTTTTAATATCAACGTATGAAACATTGATATAAAAAAATGATAAATAGAGTTTAAACACAAAACATCAGTTAACACAATACAGATACTGTGTCGTGGGATGATAATGCGGACAGCAGAGCAGCCCTGCTGAGTTGCAGTGCTTCCGCAGGGACACAGCGCTGAATGACCTTGCTTCAAGGTCGCAATGACACTGCCGTCAGTTTCTCCTCTCTCGTGCACGCGCCATGCACGGACATTCTGTCACACCCGAGCCTTCACATATAGGATCACACAACACGTGCAGACCTCTATTATGTAGTTTTACACAATAGGAGGTATATAATACGCCTGAAGGTATAACATTAGTTTTGACATGCTGGGCTATTATAGACAGGCTGAGAGTTGGATAATAAAATAATATTATGAAGTGCTTTCGCTTTGCATTGTTATTACAATCATTCACTCACTTGCTCATTCATTCACAAATCATGCACATTTACAACTGAACACATGCTTATTATTACACGCAGTGGTGGAAAGTAACTAAGTACATTTACTCAAGTACTGTAGGCCTACTTATCTTATGTACAATTTTTTTGGTATTTGTACTTTACTTGAGTATTTCCAATTTCCAGTACTTTTACTTATAGGCTACTCCACTACATCTCAGAGGCTTTTTTTTTAAACTTTTACTCCACTACAATTATTTGAAATCTTTAGTTGTATACTTTGTAGATTTGTATTATTACAAAACACACATTAACCACTTCAGCCCTACATTTCGGCCATTTGAAAATAGCAAGCTCACAATGTGTAGCATACCTGATATTTTCAAAAGATTGTCATACATTTGAAAACTTGAAATGGGACATTCTGCATAATGAGTACTTTTACTTTTGGTACTTTAAGTACATTTTGATGCCAATACTTTTGTACTTTTACTCCAGTACATTTTGGATTCCGGACTTTTACTTGTAACGGAGATTTCTACACTGCAGTATTGGATACTTTTACGTTAATAGTAAATAATGTGAGTACCTTTTCCACCACCGATTACACAGAACTCTTGCGTGACAACTTTACACACACACACACACACACACACACACACACACACACACACACACACACACACACACACACACACACACACACACACGTGCGCACACAGTGATACCACTCTTCCTCTACCCGGCCGCACCAGCTGTTATGGTCAAGTTACCAGCGGATACGACATAGGGAGGGAGATCCTATTTCAAAGAGGATAAAAGTAAAGCGGACAACGTGAACAATTATTGCATTAGTTCCACTGTATGACTCCAGATTGTATATATATAAGCTATAAATAAACAAACAAAAGCAAGATGTGACAAATATGAGTTCTCTCCAGTAGGCTACGGTTTGATGTAATTTTTGACAGGGCTATATTATGTAATAATCTTGTTGCTACTCAAAATATACAGTTCTTTCCCCCCCATATTCCTCCCCTTCTCGTCTCATTGCAGTGATCCACTCTGATCCAGTGTTGCCATGTCCGCTTATTATAAGCGACTTTTCTTATTCTGTAAAGTCGCTTGTAAATATTCGGGGTTGCGTTTTTTTTGGGCTCGTTTCCAAAGTGTAGTTGCTTATTTGGGCTTGTTTCCCAATGCTATTTAAATCAGTGGTTCTCAAACATTTTCATGTAAGGACCCCCCAATTAATATGTATTTGTCCACATTTTCTTCAAGATTATTTTGAAAATAGCCGATCTACAATCTCGCAACGCGTCGTGATGCGACGCGTTGCGAGATTGTAGATCGGCTATTTTCAAATAGGCTATAGCCGATGTATTTAGGTTTCAAGTGCTCACGTGGCCTGTATAGTCGCTTCTTTTTGGCTTGTTTTCATAGACATGGTTGCTTATTTCTCTCACACAATTTGGCAACCCGGTTCCTTGGCCCAAATCCAAATAGAGAGTGCTCGTCGTCGCTGGGACGCGAGCAGGCGCCCGCGTGCGCGGCGTGCGTGTGGCCCGTAGAGTGGAATGAGCCGGGTCAGTGTCACAAGACCGACTTGACTTGACGCGTCGGTCGCTACCAAACATTTTCCATGCTATCTAAAGAGATGTGTGATTTATTTCACTCTGTGTGTATGTGTGCGTGCGTGCGCGCGCGCGTACACAGACACACATACACTCTTCTCGCTGCCCATTAAAGCGTATAAACGCCATGCTGTCGAAATTTAGATTAGATCGACAAATCGTATCTATTAAAAATATTTTTGTTTTATTTTTTGTTAATAATTGTTTTTATTCATCATATTATTGTATATGATATATATATATATATATTGTATATATTGTACATCAATACAGTTATGTAGTATAGCCTACATAGATGCATCATGAAACAAAAATAATAAAAAAAAAAGATACATATACAAAAATACATATTTTATATATTCCATTCCATATATATTTATGGAATGGTTCAGGCATATAGGAATTGGTTGAGGCAACTCAACTCTGCTCAGATTGCACCCAATAGAATCACAGAACCTAAACGTGTTGAGGGTTTCTTCTGCAGCATCATGCGTCATCATCATCATCATCATCGTCGTGAGTTTAATGTATAGTCGTATATTTAGGATTATAATACAGGGGGGACCGGGACTGGGTCATATTCTCTTTGTTGTACAGGCCCCGTGCCCAGTGTTGCCATGTCCACTTATTTTAAGCGTCTTTGAGCTTCTTTTTCTGTAAAGTTGCTTGTAAATAATTGGTAGTTTTTTTGTGCCTTGTTTCTAAAGTACAGTTGCTTATTTGGGCATGTTTTATTTAAACCAGTCGTTCTCAAATATTTGCATGTGAAGATTAATCGAAAAAAGATCGTGATCTCGATTCAGACACCTATGCGATCTCGATTTTGATTATTATTATTTTTTGCTTCATATTTTTATATTTACAAGAGAATCGTGTGAGAATCGTGATCTCAATTCTTATGGAGGAAAATCGTGATTCACATTTGAGCAAGAATCGTGCAGCCCTACAACTAACCCCCATCTGAAAATGTTTTATGCCAGGGACTCCCGTACCAAATTTGTGTCGTTAGAATGTTTCAAAATAATTGTTCAAAATGTTCACCTTTTCTCCAAGATCTTTTTTGAAAATAGCCGATCGACAAAAATTGCAGATCTACAAGCTCAGCTCACGACACGTCGCTGATGAATTATAGATTTGGGCTTCTTTTCATGGACCGGGTTGCTTATTTCTTTCGCAGAATCTGGCAACGCTAGCCCCGTGCCTCCTCCTAGTCCTATGACGCTATGAAGCGGCGCACGGACGTAACGGAGAAACACCGACGCAAGTGGGAAGAGGGAGGGGAGAGAGACATGGGATAGAAGAGAGAGAGCGAGAGAGAGCGAGAGACTACGTAACCAAACTACAAGCTCAGTGGTGCTGGTGGACGGCGGTGTGGAACAAGACAAGCGGAATCAATACCGAAAGAGACAACAGTAACATCATATATAGATCTTATATACGGAACCGGGGAAGCAGACAGACAGACAGAGTCGTGACACCGCGGTTGTGTCGTCGGTTATGATTTTTCCACGACCACCGGTGGATGTTGAAGTGGAGACCCCCGGCCGACCCCCCCTGGCGCAGATCGGCGACTTATCGGTGGCAACGACTTGACTGACTTGATTTGAAGACTCATCATCCTAACACACCATGGACGCTTAACATGTTACAGTAAGTGGCCCACGACACGGCGGAGGGGGGGTGACAGTAATGCGGTGGATCTTTAATCCTCTTCCGCGGAACTGAAACACAGTAGATCTGAAACACAGTAGATCTGACACACAGTAGATCTGACACACAGTAGATCCTGACACACAGTAGATCCTGACACACAGTAGATCTGACACACAGTAGATCTGACACACAGTAGATCTGACACACAGTAGATCCTGAAACACAAGTAGATCTGTTCACGCACAGGTCGGCGTCGCAAAGCCCCAGATTGCGTGACCACGTTACTGGGGGGTGGAGGCAGGGTACTGCCTTGAACGGCAAAGAACTGTAAGCTACTCCTAATTTACTTAGGAGTGTAGGCTACTGTACTGACCACCTTATCCTTAGGCCAATTATTATTCACAATTTTACCCCAAGTAATCCCCGTATTAAACTAATACAATGACACAGCGCCTGGCCACACTGTAGCATAATCTTCTGCAGGGAGTTGCTCAGTGAGCCGCAATATTTTATCCAGAGATATTGTTTGGCTTTTAGTGTAGTGTTAATGACCGGGTGCTCGCCATTACAGAGGATTGAGATGTATTTCGGGTCGTGTTGGCAAAGTAGCGTGCGTTACACTTGGTTTATTACTGCTGGCTTGGCTGTCATCGGTTATCAGTGGCGATGTGCAACTTCTGGGCAAAATGCACATCGGATACTTTGCCAACTGGACTTGCAGTTTTCACTGAACTAATCTATGCCTTAACACAGTGACCTGTACAAGCCCCCCATAGGCCTCCAGGGTTTGGGATTGGGATTGAGATCGCTGACCTTAAAGCGTAATCCACTTTTGCAATTAACCTTTTCAGCGGTTTGAGATCAGTATAGGCAAGGTCACCTCTGGCTGCTGTTCCTCCTTTCTCCACGGGGTGCCGCATGCAAAGCTCTCAAATGAGCTTAATACCAGTGTGATGTGCCTCCAGTAGGCCCTAAACCTATCAATCACATGTTAAGAAGACCACAGGTGCCATATTAAATCTCTGTGATAAGAAACTTTTGGAGGCTGTTAAAGACAGATACAAATATTGTTACCCAATGTGGTTACATTTAATATTTCAAGTGAGGAAAAAAACAGTAAGTCCCAAGCAACTGTTTTAATGGTCAGTTGACAGCTGTTTTTAGTATTCTGTGACATTGTCATCATTCAAATTATCTTTTAAACTCCAGTTAAATAAACTTTTCATTATAAAACGCCCAAATTCACAATCTTATGGGTTTAAACCATCCCTTCCAATTAAACATTTAGGCAAGTCATGTTTCATTGTAAATGTTAAGTTTGAATGTTTTTAATTTATTTATTATCCATTTATCTTTCTGGCCATTATCTTTAAATATAGCAAATCACCAAACTCAAACCTACTGAGTAAGCAAGAGTGAGAGGTATTGCTGGCTTTACTCTTGTCTGTCCTTCAAGCATTCCTGTGACTGTGACCTTTGGAATGTGTCACAGAGCATAAAGGGGGGAGGGTAGCAGAGTACTGTGGAGAAATATGTAAAAGATACAGCAGGCAAAGTGAGCGCAGAGGGTTCGTACAGTACAGTACCACTGAGAAAAGAAAGATTGTGTTACATGCAAGTTTTTCTCTCTCAGTTATTAATTGCCTTTTGGTAGGGCAGTACCTGTGTCCAGTTCTGTCCACTGTCCAGGCCCTTGGCTTGGACACTCCGGCCCTTTTGACAGCTGACACTGTGGTCACCGGAACGGGGGTATGTCAGGTGGTCATTGCCTAGTTGTGGGGTTTTGCAATGGGGTTTTGCAATGGTAATCTAACAAATAAGACTTACTTAATTTAATAGACAAATAACACATTTTACTCAGATAGTGTAATGTAATCAAACGGCCCATTCGGTCACATGCATACACGTGAGTTATTAAAACTGATAACTGTGTGGTGATTTGACTGCAAATGCATAATTGCAACACTTTTACCTATTTTTCAGGTGTCCTGATAGCTGAAGAATTCCACCCACTGACTTGGCCTAATCCAAGGTAATAGCACTTCAGTCAGTTCCTACACACAGACCCAGATAAGTCGGCTCCAAACAGCGGTTCAATAAACAGGTAATTCACTATCATTTATTACTGATAACTGATATGCTATTATGCTGTGTCTCATTATCATACAGTGCACTGTTTGTGTCATGTTTCAAGTAAGACCATATAGGAATGTAATTGTAGTTAGGGCTCTGCAGTTATTTCCAGCGCTGTTCCAGAGATGAAGCCTAATAATATGCACTAGAGCATTATGCTATAGGTCACCGGTAGGGTTGGGCTCCGGAACCGAAGGCACCTGATCCAACATTGAGGAACCGGAATCGGTTCCATCACATTTGGAACCGTTTCCGGAGCCGGTTTATCACACTTGTCAGAGCTGGTATGTGGACTTCACATCTGCTATATTAAAATACTAGTGGTTCTCAAACCTTTTTAATTTCAAGGACCACCATAACTCTGAATGGACTCTTAAGGGTCCATTTGGTTCCATTTTTACTCTCTCAGAGTTACAGACTTCTGTGGGTCCATTCCGAACCCCCTATACAGTAGGAATTGTTACAGGGAATCGGACCGTTAAGAGGGAATCGTTAAAATCCCAAAGAATCCCAAACCTAGTCACCGGAGTAACCTTTTGCATGTATTAGGAGAACTACTCTGTAATGGTGACTTGGAAATATGATTTTATTCAAGATTTAAAACAAAGAATCTGCTTTATTTGTCAAAACAGTCGAGTCAGGTAATGACACACATGATGTCGTTGTTAGGTCTATGCATGTGTGGCAGTCGGGTACTGAGGTGCCCAGATTGTACCACCCGGTGCCCCCTGGGATAAAAAAATGCTTCATGAGCCAATCAAGAAGTGGCAATCGCCCAACCAGTCAAGGAAACATTTGTATGCTAGGGCCCCTTTTACTTCTCATGCATTCCAATCAGGCCTTCCAATTAATTTACACACAAACCTTGGGCTTTTTTGGGGCCCTGGTGGTCCAGAGCCCCAGGGCATTGGCCCAATACTGTTTGGTTGGTAATCCAGGCATAGTAGTACTTGCACTAAGTGACTGAGCCGCCAGGATGCCAAAGCTGTTGGTTATAATCCTTAGACTGTCTGGAAAAGTAATATAGAGTAGTCATGTTTCCTCCATAAATACCAGAATGTACAGTACGTGGGATTATGAGGTGTTTTGAAAAAATACAAAATAACTGATGTTATTTTCTCAAAACTTTAAAAGAAGGGACTGCATAATGATTTCATGTTGAAAGGCTCAAAATGTCAAATAGCCGTTTACTCTCTTTTTCAACTGGTTTATATAATTTTGAAATGAACATTTAATGATGCAGTGACATTGGTTTATGACTATTGGGAGTTTTGGGAGTGCATGAATGGTATAGTGCACATTGGTTTAGCTGCATAGTGTTACTGTTGATTTGAATTTAGACATAATTGCAGGTTTTGTCATTGTCATGTGGTCATTTGGCATCTGTAATAACACTGTAAAGCAGGGATGACAGGGAGGGTCAGTGGTTAGATTCACCCTCTCGAAAGGTCACAAGTTCAGCTGTTTTCTGTCTAACTGTCATTGAGCAATCAACCCATGAAGGTAATCAAGGAGGCGGTGTGCATCCTTTGGTATGAACTATGGTATGAACTATTAAGAGACCCTATCACATTTTATATTAGTTGTCCATAAGCAGCTGCATAGAGATGACCCATTTGGGCTGCAATCCGCAGGTGACAGGTCTGTTAAGGACAGACACAAGACAGATAAGCTGTCATTCTGGGACTGAACAAAATTTCAAGCGTTATAAAAAAGCATATCAACTACTGCAGCATGACCTTGAACTCCTTTGAACTGGGCGTTATGGCAGGCCAGGCAGATGCATGCTGGGTCACAAAAGCCCCTGTTTTTCATGCTGGGGGCGAGACACACAACAACAACAACAACAACAACAAACAAAAACCTACTGTTTTCTGGCTACTATTTAAAGCCAGAAAGTTAATGCTGCTCTTTTGACAAGAATGAGTGGTTCCAATCTGAGCTCTTTCATTCTGAGTCAAAATGTTACAGTCTGTTCATAAATGTATATGGTCATTATTGTTATGGTGAGCTACTAGTACCACCTGTGTAACATGCCCCCAAATAAATAAATAAGTAAATAAACAAACAAACAAACAAGTAAAGAAATAAACAATGTAAGGCACAGCCTTCTTTAAAGAGCACGATATTAACACACACACGCGCACGCGTGCACGCACCCATATGCAAAAAAGGATTAAAGACCCCCCATTTAACGAGGGTTAAACAGAGGTCGCATTTACCGTCTCATTGCAGTGATCCACGCTGATCCTTAAAAAAAAGAAAGAAGCAGATCTACAAGCTGTGAACTTGTAGATCTGCTATTTAAAAAAAAGAAAATATTGGGGAAAAAAATAGGCAAATTTTGAACATTTCTTAAACATTTTAACAACAAAAATGTTGTATGGGTGGGGTCTCTGGCACAAAATATTTTCAGATGGGGGGTCTGCGGACAAATAAATATTAATCTGGGGGTAACCTTCCACGCTTCCCATCTGGCCATCCACACACACACACACACACACACACACACACAGTCGACACCGACACAGTCAACACAGCAGCTTGCTGCCTGCTCATAGCTAAGCTGCTGTAGCTTGTGCTGAGGCTGTATGGTATGGATCTGTGAGCGGATAGATTTACGTTTGTTTGGGGACACATTTTTCCTTTTACAACTTGTGCAATGTTATAAAACAGCGTTCCTCGCGCGAACACAAGTTGCCCCCAGTAACCAGGTAAGCTACTGGCACATGCCATTAAGTTATATTAACGCTGATCGCCCCCCTGTAGAGACAGAGCTGTTCAGTAGGTCAGGATTAGCTAACGTTAGCTAAGCTAGGCTAGGCACATCGGTGGCTAAATGCTACCTAGGCTACTTCTTCAAGCAGTCTCACTTCTGTCGACTCGACACCAAGCTTTGACTTATTGCAGCTCCGATCCCTCGTCGTTGTGATCCCACGTTATTAGGTGTCACTTAAAGCAGTGGTTCGCAAACTTTTTCATGTCAAGGACCCCCAAATTGACACTTATTAGCCCGCGGACCCCCATTTAAAAAGATATGCCAGGGACCCCCACAAGAGAAGATCTTTTACGGCTCTTAGCAGTGATTCTCAACCATTTTAATTTCAAGGACCCCCAGTTTGACATGCATTAGGGCTACAGACCCCCATTTAATGGCATTTCTATCACTTGGACCACAATTTATATTGTAAAATCTATGTCAATTTAACTCTGAGAGTGTACAAATGGAACCAAATGGACCCGTTAGGGTCCATTTGGTTCCATTTGTACACTTTTAGAGTTACAGACCCATAAGGGTCCATTTGGTGCCTAATCTATCATTTAGCTGGGGACCCCCTGGAACTCCCTCAAGTACCCCTGGGGGTCCCCGGACCCCACTTTGAGAACCAATGGTTTACACAACTTCATCCTGTTAGAACAAGTGACTGCCATGTTTTCTACTTGTATTTATATTTTGGCTAAAAAACTGACATTAACTGTCCCCAGCCCCAGAGCAGAGAGAGAGAGGTAATGTTGACTGCAATGCATATGAGCGATGTGTTCTCAAACATGGCTCAAAGAATCTCGATTGTGAGATAAAGTAGATCTCAAGTATTTTGTATGTAACGAAATTCCAATGAGGCTGTAGGCCTACTTTCATACAGTGCACAGCACTACATCCAAAGACAGTGCATTACTGACAACTACTGGATTTTACCCAGAACACATTTATGATATTGTCAGTATGTAGAACATAAAGGAAGTGGTTATGGTTAACAGTCTGAATCCCTCCCAGATAGTAGGCTATTGTATGTGAATGTGTTACTGTATGTCCCTCATATCCATAATATATTCTGTCAGCATGATCAGCATCTATGACAACTCTGCTCTTATAACATAATATATTCTTTCTCTGATAATATTCTATGACATTTTGTCGACTTGTTTTCCTGGCTTCAGTTCTCTTGGGGATAAAGAGACCCGTTTCTGTACTACTATACTGTAGTGTATTATATATTTGATCAAATGTGTATTGCTATCAAAGCTCAAATATTATAGGCCTACACATACCCTTTGGTTGTCTGATATTTTGATATCAATGTGTATTATAGCAGGTTAACTACCGTAGGCTAATTGTTCGAATAATGTACCCTAGCACCCTCCCAAAGACAATAATTCTGCCACGTGATTGCTCATTTGTATATGAGCAAATGGTGCACATGCTCATCTCTTTGTCTTGACATTTTAGTACAGTAGATGTTATTCAACACCTTTTCAGGTGGCAGCCTATGTAAGCTGGTGTGTATTCAGTTTCTGTGGTTGGTTATGTGGCGCTGGTTTGCCGAGGGGTTGTTGTGGTTCAAGCCCAGCTTGTGGTGAACACAAACTTCCTGCGTCCCATTAGAGGATGAGATATTGACCAATTTTTTTGGGGGCGTATATGCAATAAGAATGTAGAGTCATAGGCCTGTCACAAATATTACATAATCGCTTGGCTTGATCACAGTTATATGAGATAAGCGCCATCATTTTGCATAATCGTCAGAATCTTTTCCATTCATCTGTATAAATTCATCGGTCGAAAAATGTTCATACATTTTAAATCATTTTTATGCATTTAATGCATTATAGCACTATTAAATATGGCCTGTTCAGGCAATCACTTTAGCTGACCATTCAGTAACCATGTCTTTTTCTACGTGTAAAGGCCCAGGAGCGTGGTCAGGCCAGCCCAGTGGCAGTCGGTGTCCTTTGTAGTTTTCTAATTATTGCGATAGCCCATATGAGAGCTGCAGGAGACAGTGTGTAATAGACAAGGGAACATTTCAATCCCACGTCAGCAGGACAGTACATGTGGTTCCTTAGGCATAGGCGACTGCTGTAATCATTGCACCATCAACGTGCACAAACGCTGCCTACTTTGACCTCTGGAAATGTCACAATCAGAATTCAAGCTCTGCCTATTTTGACCCAGAAATGTCACAAAAGAGAATTCCACCGCTGCCTATTTTGACATCTAGAAATGTCAGACAGAGAACTCCTATAAAATACTCTAGACAAGGGGTCTTCAATGTTTTTCAAGCCAAGGACCCCTTAGCTGAGAGAGATGAAGCAGGGACCCCCCACTACATACTGTATATACTACGTATACAATTGTGTTGCAGATTAAACCTTTAGATTTCATAGATGGCTCCCAGTTCATTGACTATCATCAGTGTTGTTTAAATTTATGTTTTTTGTTTATTTCAGACGTTTAACCACTTAAACCCTAAATATGCAGTAAACTTGACCTTTGGCTCTGTACTTGGTTTGTGCCTTTTTCCATGTACACGCACTACGCAACAAAACCTCTTTGCTGAAAATAGACAGCTATTTTCGGCTTATGTTCCTCAGAATAGGAACATTAGAAAATGTGTGTGATATTCTGAGTAACTCTGAGGACCCCTAGGGGTCATGGACCCCCTGTTGAAGACCTCTGCTCTAGACCACAATGTTTCCGCAGTGTTATTGGTGGTGGTTGTTACATTAGGTAGCCGTATGTTCATTAAACATTAAACCCAAATAGTTTTCAACTGGTTTTGAGCCGGAACTTCAATTTGGCCATGGTTAATATGACATGCATGCAACCCTTGTAAGCAATAAGCATGTCATTTGTTCATCACACTGTTAAACAAAATAATTTACTAAACGTAAAAGTGTACAATTTGGGGGCGATAGGCCAATTTGTTTCTCCAACACAACACTAAAGCTTGTAGTGCAACGTTCTGCTCTGCTGGATTTCCAGGGTGAAAATAGTGAAAGGAATGCTCATTTTGGTCAACAACTCGGTTTACGTGCCCTTTGTTTGGCTTGTTAAAAGTAATTATGCCCAACTCATTTGTAACTTCTGATATCGTGAGTAACTGTGATAAAACTTAACGTCTAGCTGGCCTGAGATCAGTCATTATCCCCAGGTCTACTCTGCCTCCACTCCACGTGTCTTGTATTTCTTCTCGGCTATCTTAACTAATGTAATGGGTGTGTGCTGTACTCCCAACCTACTTTTATTAAAAAGGTTTTTTATTACCACAGTCTTATCTTCTTCAGTGTAATGCCTAATTTATGCTCCGTTGCACGGCGGTGGCGAGTGATGCTGTCGTGCGTAGTACGAAGTATGAATTGGTCTCAATGATAGCAGATTTTCTGAGTACACTGAGTACAATTAAATGGACCACAATGGAAACAAGCTCCCTGGGGCTCTTTGTGTTATCCTTTTAGCAGGGCTTTTTGACTGTACTGCCATACTGTTAACAAACGTGAAAGTATTCAACAATCCGTCAAGCAATCAAAAGGCAGGACATTTTTGCATATTCTATCCTTAAAACACACTTTTTATAGGGGTGAAACATCTATCTCTGTTGTATTGGTATTGGCACTGATCTGAAATGGCCTGATTCGGCAGAGCAAATTGTTTCAACATCACAGCAAAGGAAGCTGTGAAGCTGATAGCCTACTTTTTTATTGACATGCAGTTTCAAAACATGATATTATTCATCTGAATCGGCTGTTTTAAAGGCCCTTAATAGGCTATGTTTGACCATTTGACAAAGAGGCGTTCTTTGCTCTAGCTTGTATTTTGCCAGGTTTCATTATTTAATGTGTTCAACTAAGGAGTGTTGCACAAATATGAATGCACAATTTGATCAAACAAATATCTCTTAACCACAATGAATCTGCCGTCCCTTTGGCCATGTCATTATTGTCAAAAATAGTAAACATTTTTCAAAAAATACTGTACATTTAACCCATTGAGACCTGGAACGCATCTGTAATTTTTTGAATTGAGCTAAAAAAAGCATTATTTTACACTTTGGCTATTCAAAAATAGCAGATATACAAGCTCATAGCGCGGCACCGAGTGCCGCGCTACGAGCTTGTAGATCTGCTATTTTTTTTTAATCGTGAAAATGTGTGCAAATCTTTGAATATATATTGTTTAAAGTTAACATTTTTAACTATTGTAGATCAGGTTAACTATTCTTTGCTTCTGTGGGGTCCCTGGAACAAAACATTTTGAGATGGGGGTCGGCGGCCAAATGCATATCATTTTGGGGGTCCTTGACATGAAAAAGTTTGAGCACCACTGATATAGAAACATAAGTTTTTTCAGAATACTGTTGGGATTTAGAAGACATTTTGTAGAATCGGCTTCAGGTCTTAATGGGTTAAAAGCTCAATGCTTGTAGATCAGGTATTTTCACTGTATCTTGTATGACAAAGTACAGCGTATGGGCTTAAAGGGTTAGTTCAGATTTTTTGAGTATTCTCTGTAGGAAATACTTACCATTAATGTAGTGGTTGCAAAGGTATTAATTGATTGCCCGAGTCCCGTAGTCAGAGTTATGGTCCAGTTCTGATGAATATGAAGTAGTTCCGGTAGATTAGTAGATTTGGTGGGGGCCGCTCAATAAAAATAAATTAATTAAAAAAACTAGCGTCATTTGTGTTGTTGACCTATTTCTACCATATAGTGCAGATTTCCTTACATTTCGACCCCTCTGTCACATGGTACTAATGTTTGTGTCCAGAATCACTGCGCCGCGGCAGCCTACTCACGCACCAAATATATGACACAAAAAATAGTACCATGTGACAGAGGGGTCGAAATTGATTTTGACGAAATTGTTTGTATCTTCATATCGCTGGCTTCCATTGAAAATGAATGGTAGCCTGTAACTTTGTAACTACCAGTGTGGATGCAAAATTATGTCCAGGACACACTGACAAACAAATATTTCAGGATTCTCTAATAAATGTATGCAGATATTAACGCCTGCGTGAATCGGTGTTGTTCTACAATAGTTTGTGTTGTGTGTGACATCAGAATAGAGCTCTGGTCAACTTATATAAGATGATGCACACATCCAGGAACAGAGATCTAGACATCTGTTATATATGAAGAGTGGCCAGAAGACAGATAAAAATACAGCAAGGAACTCAGAGACACAGGGACGGAGAGACTGAGAGAGAAAAGAGAGGGAGACAGAGAGAATGTTGTGCTGGACGTTGCCCATGCAAAAAGGTCCCATGCGTCCGGAAGAAATCCTTTTCGAGCCACTTGCTCACGCTGCTGAACCAGCGGGGGACAAGGTGTACTACTTCGGAGGATACTATAACAACACATCCTACACCATGGATCAGATTGATGTGAGCGTCTTCAACACAGTGAATTTACGCTGGATGAAGTTTCCCCCAGTGACACCTATAGGAGGAGGAAGACGTCCTCTTGAGGTTCCCTCCGTGCGCTGGGGCCACACAGCTGTGCTGATAGAATCTATCATCTACATTTGGGGGGGTGTAGTGAATTGTAAGAGAATACGTTATCCTGGAGATTCCTCGACTACCGTCACAGGGGACTGGGACAACGTTCTTTATGCATTTGATGTCGACACCCACAGATGGTTGAAGCCCAAAGTTTCTGGGTTTGTTCCTGCCACGAGGTCCGGACACTCAGCCTGTGTCTTGGCGAAGGTCATGTACGTTTATGGAGGAGGATACAACAAGACTGGATTTACTAATAACGTCGACAAGTTGGACGAGGCACCCGGCCACCTGCTTCAGAACTTCACTCTGCCACCATCATCGGGACAAAGATGTTTGTATTTGGGGGCTTTGGGAGACAGAGGGAATACTACAACAACATCAGTGTGTTTGACACAGAGACCAACTGTTGGATGAACACATCTTCTGCACAGCTTCTTCCAGAAGGACGTTGTGGTCATTCAGCTTTTGCGTACAATGGAGAGCTGTACATATTTGGTGGTTTCAATGGCTACAATGATCTGTGGAAGTTAAATTCCAACACCTTCTCTTGGCAGAAGGTTGAGCCCATGGGGAAAGGCCAGGATTGGAGTTCTGGTAAGTGCTGTTGCATGGTAGGAGATCGTATCATACTCTTTGGAGGATACAGAGACCATGCACAGCCCATCTTACAGATCTTGGACTTAAGTCCTAGTCTTAAGATGATATGCAAGCTAGCAGTTATTCAGTATGGTCTGCAGCAGTCAGGACTCCCACACGACATCAGGTGGGAACTGGCAGCCATGACAACAGCAACAGTAAGAAAATAAATAACGGAAAACAGTGAGCACCTTAAAATAAAAAGTGAATAAATAAGGTATAAATGAAAGAAAAAAAGCAAACACCATAACATAAATAAATTAGTGACAGCCTGACACATTACATTCCATATTGTAACATGTGAGTATACATTTAACTCATTCAGTGCCATTGACGTCGCCGACGTCACGTTTTTATAAGCCCAGGGTGCCAATGACGTTTAAAAAAAAAAAAAATGTTCAGAACCCAAGATATGATGATTTGAAGATTTGCTGCTCCATATTCACTTCTTGTTATGAATCAATTTGATTCATTTGACAAAATTGAACGAAACCTGCTCTATAAGATTGTAACAAGATTGTATGTAAGCGCAAAGGTCATTACACACCGGCGATTATGCGAATATACGCAAAATTCGGACTCGTTCCGAATAATTAAAAGACGCTTTTTCGCTCCGCGAAACTGATGTGGAAGCTTGCATTGACATTATAAGGTTTTAAAAAAAAACGTATTTATTCGCATGAAGAATTCGCCCCGGTGTGTAAGGACCTTAACCCATTAATACCTGGAACGCATCTTTGTCACTTTAGATTTCTTTGGCTATTCAAAAATAGCAGATATACAAGCTCATAGCGCGGCACCGAGTGCCGCGCTACGAGCTTGTAGATCTGCTATTTTTGAAAAATCGTGAAAATTATTTTTTTACATTTTTTTTCCGAAAAACTGTTAGGATTTAGAAAATGTTTAGAAGCGGCCTCAGGTCTTAATGGGTTAACAAATACGCTTCCTGTAATTGTCTCATAATAGTCACAAGACGTTGCGTGAACGTATCATCTAATAACTTCTATCATCTTGTCTCCCCCCCCCCCCCCCTCCTCCGTCCAGACATTATGTCTTCCAGGGTGCCACGGACAGACCTCTACATAAAGGCGGAGCCCAGCAGTCCCGAGGGAGGAGGCGTGGGCGGGCGCACCAGCCCCGGCGGGGCGTCCTCGGACTCCTCGCAGAGCGGCGGCGGAGGCGGCGGGTCGAGAGGCGACGGCGGCCGACGCTACTCCCCGCCCCTCTACACGCCGGCGCTGCACTGCCACTTCAAGGAGGAGGCCGGGGACGCGGCGGAGGAGGGCTCCACGGGCAGCGGCGGCGGAGGAGGGCGGTGCAAGTACACCCTGACCACGCTGCCCAAGAGGCTGTGCTTGGTGTGCGGCGACGTGGCGTCGGGATACCACTACGGCGTGGCGTCGTGCGAGGCCTGCAAGGCGTTCTTCAAGAGAACCATCCAAGGTATGTGCCAAGGTAATGGCTTTAACTGCGAGAGTTAAAACGTTGTCTATAGAGCTGTTTTCAATACTTTTACTTCTACTCCACTACATCTCGGAGGCAAATATTGTACTTTTACTCCACTACAATTATTTGAAAACTTTAGTTACTAGTTAATTTTCAGATATACGCGTTGTGAGCTTGTAGATCTGCTATTTTCAAATATTTTAGTACTTTTACTTTTGGTACTTTAAGTACATTCTGATGCCAACACTTTTGTACTTTTACTGAAGTAAATTTTGAATTCTGGACTTTTACTTGTAACAGAGTATTTCTTTATTGCAGTTTTGGTACTTTTACTTAAGTAAAGAATTTGAGTATTTTTTTCACCACTGATATACACACATACACACACAACGCTTTTGCGATGAGTTAAAACGTTGTCTATAGCTGCCCTTGCCAGCGATTTTGAGCGTTTTTTACTAACCTTTGAAAAATCATATAATATCGATCTATGATTGGCGATCGGGGGGAAAAGGGTGCCGTCGGGATAATCCATTCCATAGTTATGGGCAGCTGAATGTGGCTTGTTTTTGCCAAAAACAACAGAAAGCAGAACATTTTTACTTTCTATAACACTACCCGAAAACCAGCTTCATTTTGTTGTGATCGAGTGATTTCTGGGTGTACCCTTCATCATCATCATCATCATCATAGTCATTCACAGCTGTGGAAGAGCTCTTATCGTAAAACCACTGAAAACACACACAACGAGAATCTCGTCATGGGCAGTCAATGGGTTAAGTTTGAGAGTATGCGATGTAAGCTGTATGTAGGTACATTATTTATGTATGTATGTGTGTGTCTACCTAGTGGCTTTAGTCATGTTGCTTCTGCAGAGCTGTACGGCGCTGTGCACAACATGTCTGCATGTGTCAACTCATCTGATATCAAAGTTTAATAACTTGCTTTAACCCATTTAAGGCCTTTGCAGACAGGGTGCGATTAGTCAATCCGTTTTTACCGCATGCGAAAAGACGCACAAATCGAACTGGGTTCGATTGAAAAAAAAAGCCGCATCGCATCGCTGCACGGTAAATTCGGAGCCGGTGTGCATGAGGTCATTGAGAACAATGTGTTCATTTAAAAAATGATATTGTCTGTTTTTTCCGTGCGAAAAATCGCACCCTGTCTGCAAAGGCCGTAAGACCTGGAACGCATCTGTGTCACTTTTTGATTTGAGCTAAAAAGCATTATTTTACACTTTGGCTATTCTTGATTTTTCAAAAATAGCAGATATACAAGCTCATAGCGCGGCACCGCGGCATTTAAAAAATCAAGAAAATGTGTGCAAATCTTTTAATATATATATTTTTAAAGCGAACATTTGTAACTCAAATCTTTGCTTCAGGGGGTCCCTGGAACAAAATATTTTGAGATGGGGGTCCGCGGCCAAATACATATCATTTTGGGGGTCCTTGACATGAAAAAGTTTGAGAACCACTGACAGCAAAAAACTGTTAGGATTTAGAAGACATTTTGTAGAATCGGTCTCAGGTCTTAATGGGTTAAATGTTCTATATCAAGTCTATTTCAATCTCATAACCGTTAATCCTAACACCAGGTAAAGCTTTCCTTTAAGTACAATTATCAATTGAGAAGGGATTTACACACGTTCTTTTCACAGATACAATCACAATTATAACACCTGGAACAAAGTATCTAAGTGTGACTGGCTACACACATATTTGGATAAAGATACTTTTGCTCGCAACACGTGTGTATAAACACATGAAAACGAGCACAATTTGGCTTTGGTGGAAAAGCAGCTGGTTGTTAATCTTTTCCACCATGGATATATTGTCCATTTAACGGATCATAAATAGGTTTAGTCATGGAGTAGAAATAGTTGGCAGGTGGTTCAGTGAGTAAGGAACCTGGGATGGAGTTCTCTTGACTCCCATTGCTGAAGTGCTCTTTGACTAAACATTAAATCCTAAGCTCCAAAAGGGCATTGTTCTGTAGCTGGCCAACCCTGTGCTTGGACCCCTCCAACATTGAGGGAGGCCACTATCCAGAAGAAAAAAGGGGAAAAGAAAATATTTTCCATTCAGGAAACGATGGCTTACTGCCATACAAAAAGGTGTTAAAATTCATCTGGATTATGATCCGTCATTCTCATTCCTCCATAGTCTTACATTGGCTCTGAAATAATATTTCACATATCTTAGGAGAGAGTACTCCATGCCGTTAAGACATTAATTCACTGGCTGTTTTTTGCTTTCCAACCAAAAGGCAACATCGAATACAACTGTCCAGCATCCAACGAGTGTGAGATCACCAAACGACGCAGAAAGGCTTGCCAGGCATGCCGTTTCACTAAGTGCCTCAAAGTAGGCATGCTGAAAGAGGGTGAGTTGGGCCAGTTTAAATTGCATTTAACCACGTGAACCCTAGTATCCCTATTCTGGGCATGTCACAATTAGATGTCACAACATTCGGGATAAACGGATGAACATTCGGGTGACAATAGCAGATATACGAGCTGTAGCTTGTAGATCGGCTATTTTCGCGAGTTGATGTACAACGAAGTATACAGGGTTTAAGTGGCTAACTAGTGGTCAAATGGGGCCACTGCAGGATTGATCACAGCCAAGGGCTCAGACCACTAACCCTGCACTTGCCTGTACCACATGACCATGACAGTTGAGAGATGGTTTTTAACCATTTTGTAACCTAAAAAGGATCAAATTAAGAAGGAGTGTTGCAACTTGCTCTAAGTGGCTATACCATTACAGTAGGCTTTGCATTATTGGGGTTTCACTAACACATTTCCAGTAGTTTCATTTAGACAAGTGCCCTTACAAATAAACTATTCAGATTTCCTACTTTACTTTGGGCTCAGGTAAAATGTTGTGTTGCTTAGAATGTTTTGGTATCACAAACTGAAAATTATGAATCAGCCTTTAAAATAATATTTGTTTGACCCATTCACCCTGTATTGTCTCGCCATCAAACTCATCTTTCTTTCACTGTGGTAGGAGTTCGTCTCGACCGGGTCAGAGGAGGCAGGCAAAAGTACAAAAGACGCCCGGAAGTGGAGAATGCAACGTACCAGATTGCCCCTATACCACTGAGAAAGGAAGGGGAAAAAGGTACTGTCCATATCATTTTGGGGGTCCTTGGCACTATTTTTTTTTAGAACTACTGATTTAGAAGGCATTTGCCTCAGGTCTTTATGGCTTAACGATTGACTGCCAGAGTTTATTGTCTCCGCCAGGCCGAAGGCATGGCGAGAGAGTATGTTTTACCCCTTGTCCGTCCGTCCGTCCGTCTGTGTGTGTGTCCGTGTGTGTGTCCGTCTGTCACCAGCTAATCTCCGGCACCGTTGGCCCGGTCGCTCCGAAACTGTGCACACACACTCCCTGGATGCCAATTCAGAACCTCTGCCCCAAATCTTTCACATGGGCCTGTTATAGCGCCACCAGGAGGCCAATTTGTGCAAAACCCATTTATTTATATTACTCCTACAAATTTTATCCAAACGTCATGCAAATCGGTACACAGTATCTCTATAGTCATGTGATCAACACGGATCTGTCCGATTTCCCATATTCTATCCTCATTGCCTAAGGTTGGCTTCCAAAGTTTGCAGGATTGGTCCGTTTTGAACAAAAAGCCTCAAAGTATACACACAGCTTGGGATTTCCGTGAAATTTCACACGCACATTCCCACTAGGCCGAGGAAGAAATGCCACCCTTCTCACATTGGCCTGTTATAGCGCCACCAGCAGGTCTAATTTAGCAAAACACATTTTTGGAACAAAATGCCACTGACATAGAAACTTAAGTTTTTTCAAAAAACAGTTGGGACATTTTGTAGAATCAGCCTCGGGTCTTAATGGGTTAAATTGGTATCTTGCATTTTCATTTATTGCACCCAATTCCCAATTATTATTTTTTACAGATTTTACAAACGGGTATTTATCATTTCCTTTGTGTCTTTTTGTGTTGCATAGGTTCCTCAAACATCATCGTGTCCCACCTCCTAGTAGCAGAGCCAGAGAAGTTGTTTGCCATGCCTGACCCCCTGCAGCCAGACACGGCCCAGCGTACTCTCACCACACTCTGTGACCTCGCCGACCGCGAACTGGTTGTCATCATAGGCTGGGCCAAACACATTCCTGGTAAGAGACTGCAGCGCAATAACCCCAGCAGTGCCAGACATGCTAAGTAAATGAATGCACCACGTTTTCTGCTGGCAAATGTAATGCTAGTGGTGATTTAGAGTGGTTGTCCCAGTGACGGAAAAGGTTCCCGGTTCAGTCCCTTCCACAGGTCCCGCTGAAGTACCCTTGAGCAAGGCACTGAACTCAGGACTCCAGTGTTTGTAGATGCCGTAGTGTATCTGATATCTCTGGACCAGAAGGACCTAAATGTGTCATGTTTCACGTAGGCCATGACTAATTATTCATTAGTTTATTTAATTTTTAATACATTTATCCATAGGTCATACATGAATTTAATAGGCAATTGTGCTTATAGAGTGTGGAATCGTGTACGCTATGGTAATCACCGCATCAGAGCTTTTTGTGGGTGCAGTAGATTTCTGTTGTCTTTACAGCATGGCTCTGCAGGAGAGGGTCTGTCTGTCTGTCTGTCTGTGTCCGGAGTTAGTATCACAACCCGCTGGACCAGTCGGCGACAAATGTCTCATACGCGCTGCCAGTAGACCACACCATTTCTTTTCCCCACATGTTTTATACTTTTTTGAAATATTACCTTACATTTTATGGGACAATGGGGCTCTGATAGGGGCTGAAAACCACAGATAGTCATAGACAAGGTTGACGTCACAGGCTGGCCACATGAAGACCCATATCCTCATTGGAGCCACACTGTTCCCATGAGGACCCCAACCAGTGTTGCCAGATTCTGTGAGAGAAACAAGCAACCAGGTCTAGGAAAACCAGCCCAAAAGAAGCGATTATGGGCCACATGAGCACTTTAACATATACAACAGCTATTTGAAAATGGCAGATCTACAAGCTCACAACGCGTCGCGATGCTTTCTTTTCAAATGAAATCTTAATGGGAAATTATAATAAGCAGATCTGGCAACCCTGACCCCAACCCCAATCACATCCACACGATGGAATTCTTAAAAATTTAGACCATTATTGATCCCATGGGGGGAAAGTCAGTTGTCATAACAACTGAAAGCAGTGGGCATGAAACACAGAGCAGATGCAGGTAACAGCGATACTTCTAAGATTCAAGAATAAAAATGATGAACAAAATAGTTGGATAAAAAGATGGGCCGATCTAGCATAATGTATGAACTATTAACCTATGAATGTAGCATCATGTAACCATCTATCTTCCATGAAAGAATACAGTATATACTGTCTGAATATGGATAAATATGTACACTAAGGCCTAGGCTACACGTACATGGATCTTTTTCTAAACGCACATTTTTGTGTGCGTTTGGGCCTTTCAGCCACACGCAAACGGTGTTTTTGGTCGCTAAAACGGATATTTTTGTAAACGGATAAATAAGTGAAGGTTTTCCAAAACATGCGTTTCAGTGGATCTGTGTGGACATGTAATCCGGAGATTTTGAGAAACGATGACGTCATCGTGCATTCGCACATGGTCATTATAATAATAAATAATATAATAATACATAAACACCAGACCGCTCATGGTCATTATAATAATAAATGAAGAGCGAGAGAGAGCAACACTTACAGTCTATGAAACAAGGCACGCTCATTTATGGCAAAATAATGTCATAATTAATAATAAGACAGTGGTGGGGAAAGTAGCTCATTCACTGTGTGATGAAAACCCTCTTTCTCTGCGCCGAGTAGCACACACGGCACGCACACGAGTTGTGTCGTCCTAAAACACAATCGCCCCGGGTCAGAATCCAGCGACCATGGAGCGGCCGCGGGTGGCCCGCTCAAAATGTGTGTGGGGCGGGGAGTTTTGGGACGATGGAATGAATTGATGAAGTAAAACTCATCTGTTTGCGTAGCCCTGAAACATGACTGTCATACCATGACAGTCATGGTGCTTAGAGTCCCTGCTTTATGGTGGTGTTCGATTTTTTTTTACATTGCCAACTCTCACATGTACATAAACGTTCAGATTTCAAATATAAAGTGCTTACCCCTGAGCCACGGACGTTACAAGGCGATCCGGACCGTGATAAGTACCCGTATCTCCCGTATTGTTCAATAAAAAGCATTTTAATCCGATCGCCGGCCATTTTCTCCAAATTTTCTCCGATGCTTTCAACCATGCGATACTAATGGTTGGGGGGTGTATTGCACTCTGATACTTTACCAAAAAAAGGAAAAAAAGAAAAGAAAATGGCCGGCGATGGGATTAAAATGCTTTTTATTGAACAATACGGGAGATACGGTTACTTATCGCGGTCCGGATCACCTTGTAACATCCGTGGCTCAGGGATAAGCACATTATATTTGAAATCTGAACGTTTATGTACATGTGAGTTGGCAATGTAAAAAAAATTGAACACCACTATAAACCAAGGACTCAGCGTCATGTGAACCATGGCTACTGTTTGCGCTGCAGCTGCGCCCTAATAATGTTGTTTTCGTTTATGTTCACGTATGCTCAGTGGTGATGCTATTAAAATAATGCAGCTATTGCAGTATTGGGCCTTAACATGTGATTAAAAATATGTATAGGCTATATGTATTTGGCCCCTCATATATAAAATAAATGTAAATATAAAATCTGATATAAAATTGAAACTTGCAGCTGATCAATGCGTTTCTGCGTCTACGTGTGGACAGGGATTTATTTAAATCTTTGTCATGTGGCCAGGGATTCTTTTCAAAAACGGAGGACTAAAATATCCGTTTAGTAAAAGATCCATATACGTGTAGCCTAGGCCTAAATCTACAATGAATGTAATGAGGAATATACAATCTATTTACAGTAGTTAGCCTAAGCAGGCATCTATTTCTGATACTAATGTACATGTACAAGTAGTCCATGAGCAAAAGTGCCTGAGTGAGTGAGATAGGAGTCATTAATTCAAGGACAGAACGGAATGCATGGGGGCTTATGCTGAAGGACGACGCATCTGTGGCTGAAGGTGCCTCTCAGGCCCCACTAGCTCGTCATAGTGGGTGTGGGAGGGGTTCATCATGCAGGATAGCCTCCACCGTCCTCTTCATCCTCCCTCGAATCATCCTCCTTTAATTCAAGCATTGCGCTTGTTTTGAGATTTTTTTTACACACAAATGCATCACTGCAGCTGTCGTTGACTAGCGTTTATTTAATCGTTTACAAAACATTGGGTAAGACTGTATATCAAGGACGGCATTATTTTACACTTTGGATATTCGATATTCGAGTGCCGCGCTATGAGCTTGTAGATCTGCTATTTTTGAAAAATCGTGAAAATGTGTGCAAATCTTTGAATATATATTGTTTTAAAGCAAACATTTTTAACTCCAATCTTTGCTTCTGGGGGGTCCCTGGAACAAAACATTTTGAGATGGGGGTCCGCGGCCAAATACATGTACGCTTGGGGGTCCTTGACATGAAAATGTTTGAGAACCACTGATATAGAAACATATGTTTTTCAGAAAACTGTTGGGATTTAGAAGACATTTGTAGAATCGGCTTCAGGTCTTAATGGGCTAATAAAACAATAGTTTGATCAGCTATTATTGCCTACTATAATAATAGGTGAAAATCAGCTTTAAAAAAGGATAAAATAGGGCTCAAGTGGTTAATCGATTCCATGATATATGATTTAAAATGTAAATTAAAAACACCCTTCTTGATTATTCGATCAATCGAAAAAAAAGAGAGATATATTGATTGAATTGATTGAATAATCGCTAAGAAAACGGATCAACGGTTGCAGCACTGAATTGAGGTTTTGTCTGTTCTCTCTGCATGTGTGCGTCCCCTTGCAGGCTTCCTGTCGCTGTCCCTAGCAGACCAGATGTCCGTGCTGCAGTCTGTGTGGCTGGAGGTGCTCGTACTCGGCGTCGCCTACCGCTCCCTGGGCTGCGAGGACGAGGTGGTGTTCGCCGAAGACTTTGTCCTTGACGAGGAGATGTCGCGCGTCGCCGGACTGACGGAGCTCAACGCGGCGATCAGTCAACTCGCCAGGCGTTTCCGCATCCTCAACGTGGACCGGGAGGAATTTGTCATGCTAAAAGCCATCGCACTCACAAACTCAGGTATTTGACGCCAGGAATTTATGCTTGCCGTCCACCGTTATGCTAATGTTTCTAGTGAGTGGGTGTGTTAGAGAGGGAGGTGTGTGCTTGCACCTGCTACTTTGTCGCCGTCGGGCAGAAATCTTGTATCTCCGTCTTTTCATAAATGAATGCCCTATTGTATCTTGTGTGACGTTGTCGCAGAAAAGTGGCCAAAACAGCCGATCCACAAGCTCACAATGCAATGCATTGTCAGCTTGTAGATCTGATATTTTTGTAACCTTTTGAACATTTCTGAAAATCACATGCCCAAAATATGCATGCCAGGTTGTATGAGGTTAGTCTTTCGGTGGGTTCTATAGATAATATTTAACCAATGAAAATGTAACAAGAGCATGTAACCATACATTGGAACATACATACTGTACATACAAGGTTTATGACCGACAGCGACCAAGATATAGGTGCACTTTGAGGGCCATATATCACCACCACATATTTACATTTTCTTCATTTAGTTGAATGCGTTAGCACTTGGCAGGGGAGAGGTTCAGTGTTCCTTTGACAGGATTGATTCATTTGCCTTTGGTGGGGTTTGAAATAGTGTCTTCCTGCTTACAGAATGGCCTTCATACCAATCAGCATTGGTAGGAGACTGGCCTATATGGTATAACTAAATAATATGGTTTAGCTTGGTGGTAAAAACAGTTGTGCTTTTTTAAAGATTATTTGTGCAGTTTAAATTTTTTCAAGACCTGGATCCGCATCTGTCATTTTTCGATTTGAGCTAAAAAGCATTATTTTACACTTTGGCTATTCAAAAATAGCAGATATACAAGCTCATAGCGCGGCACCGAGTGCCGCACTATGAGCTTGTAGATCTGCTATTTTTTAAATCTAGAAAATGTGTGCAAATCTTTGAATATATATATTCTTTAAAGCGAATATTTGTAACTCAAATCTTTGCTACTGGGGGGTCCCTGGAACAAAATATTTTGAGATGGTGGTCCGCGGCCAAATACATGTCATTTTGTGGGTCTTTGACATGAAAAAGTTTGAGCACCATAGAAACATTTTTTCAAACGTACAAACGTTTTTTCAGAAAACTGTTAGGATTTAGAAGACATTTTGTAGAATCGGCCTCAGGTCTTAATGGGTTAATTCAGAGAGGGAGAATGACATATAATGCTGAATGGAACCAGATGTTGATGATGATTATGTGGTCAACGGTTTTGCTGGTCAGCCGCCCCCATAGTAATGATGGTCTAGCATTTGGCACTGCGAAACTGTAACGTAAAATGTTCACTTTCAATTATAATTAGGGGGTTTATGACATGGAAACCACAGTGGAGGAGGGGAGCATTTATTGTCAGATCAACACATTAGTGGTATTCATGCATGTAACACTGTCGTACAGACCGTATTGACGTTACGTTCCATAGAGGTTCAGTACTGCTTACTGTAAACACTGTGTCAGATCATCCACAATAGTCTGCTTGCGTCTCAGAACTTAAGCTCTGTTTGTTTTGGAAATATACAGGCTCCTGTTACCCTCTACCGCCCGTTTCCATTCTTACATAGAGAATAGCCAGAGGCTTAACCCCTTAAGACCTGGAACGCATCTGTGTCATTTTTTTATTTGAGCTAAAAAGCATTATTTTGCACTTTGGCTATTCAAAAATAGTAGATCTACAAGCTCATAGCGCGACACTGAGCGCCGCGCTACGAGCTTGTAGATCTGCTATTTTTGAAAATTTTTGAAAATGTGTGCAACTCTTTGGATATATATATTTTCTAAAGCAAACATTTTTAAGCATCTTTGCTTCTGGGGGGTCCCTGGAACAACATGTTTTGAGATGGGGGTCGGCGGCCAAATACATATAATTTTGGGGGTCCTTGACATGAAAAAGATTGAGCACCACTGATATAGAAACATAGGTTTTTCAGAAAACTGTTGAGATTTAGGAGACATGTAGAATCGGCTTCAGGTCTTAATGGGTTAAGCCCCATTCAGAATCACACAGTCGCTGAGTCAAATATTACCAGGAAGCTGCAAACCCTGTTCTTGGTGACAGGGTTTTGCATTAGAGATGTATCGATGTCATTTTTCCTTCCCGGATACCGATGGCCGCAACTTGCGCGTCCGTCGGTCGATACCGAGTACCGATCCAATACCAATGCTGAATTCATTAAGACCGGGAAGGCATCCGTGTCACTTTAGATGTCTTTGGGCTATTCAAAAATAGCAGATCTACAAGCTCATAGCGCGGCACCGAGTGCCGCGCTATGAGCTTGTAGATCTGCTATTTTAGAAAAATCGTGAACATTTGCGCACATCTTTGAATATATATATTTTTAAGGCGAACATTTGTAACTCAAATATTTGCTTCTGGGGGGTCCCTGGAACAAAATATTTTGATATGAGGGTCCGCGGCCAAATACATATCATTTTGGGGGTCCTTGACATGAAAAAGTTTGAGCACCACTGATATAGAAACATACGTTTCTTTTGTTAGTTATAAAGAACAATTCCATCAATAATTGTTAGAGTGCAACCACAATTTAGTAAAATTATCATGTAAGTAGCCCAGTAAGATTATAAAACTACGTACAAAATTGTTTACTGTAAATGAAATGTCATGTGATAACTCATGTGGTATCGTATTGGCCTGGACTAGCATACTCGCCGATACCAGCATTTTAAGGCAGTATCGACAGCTTGTCCGATAACGGGTATTGATTTGGGAACAACTCCTAGTTTGCACCCACACTTGTAACCTGCTGGGCACTGACAAGTTGATCTCTCCATCGCTGTCCTCAGACTCCGTTTACATAGAGGACATGGAGGCGGTGCAGAAGCTCCGGGACCTTCTCCACCAGGCCCTGCTGGAGCTGGAGTGCCAGCGGCACCCCGAGGACCCCCAGCGGGCGGGGCGCCTCCTCCTCACCCTGCCCCTCCTCCGACAGACCGCCGGCCGCGCCCTCAGCACCTTCTACGGCATCAAGACCCGCGGTGGCGTACCCATGCACAAACTGTTCCTCGAGATGCTGGAGGCCATGATGGACTCCCCCTGAGAGGAGGAGGAGGAGGGGCCGTGGGGGAGGAGGAAGGAGGAGGAGGCAGGGAAGAAACGGGGGGAGTGAAGACGAGGGACCGCAGGGAAATGACTTAACGAATGATGTTTGTCGACGAGAATGATTTGAGTGGTTAAGTGTGAATGGGGAAGATTTTATTAAGCAAAGACTGTTAACAATTAAGGAATGAGGAGGATCGTCTCTTTTCTATTCTATTGCCTACACGCTGAGCAGGATGCGTAGATGAAATTATGAGAAAAGAAAAGAAAAACCTCATGTGTTCTCATCGGTTATTGCTTTTTTTTAAGTCATAACTGTCGAGTATTCTTTGACATGCCGCTGAGATCCGGATCAACCCAGTCCAAATGTTGGGAACGCAAAAAAAAAAAACTACAACAAAGAAGTGAAAAGATTCAAAAGTGAATCCCCAATATGGTGCGTTTTCCCTCACAGCGTTGACCACGCGGTGAAATAACCACTGAAGAAACTTCATTACTAAAAGGTACTCAAGAACAGACTGTAAACTGTGTGGCTTTTGAACTTTGTGCAAATAAATGCAATATCTTGCTCACAAAAGCCATATTGAAATACCAGGAAAATGGCCGTTTGACTGAGAGGGTCCAGTATGGGGGTCAGGTCAGGGTGACATGAGCTGAGTAGTGCTTGTATTTACAATAGCTTAGTCTGCCTCCATGGGCAAATTTATAGGAATTACTTGCAATATGTTAAAAGCAATACAATGATTTGATTTTTACTCTACACTTTGAAGGTCGCATATTATGAAAAACTCACTTTTCCGGTGCTTGTGCACGTTTGTCTCTCTGATGTGCCTATTAACCACACGAACCCTAGCGTCCCTAGTCTGGGGCAAAGAATTGCAGATCTACAGGCTCCCCGTTGTGAACTTGTAGATGGGCTATTTTCGGTGAAGACATTTGGTGTAGACTACACTGTAGAGGGAATTACTAGCAGACCTACAGTAGTATACAGCCCTGAGGGACCCTGGTCATCTACTGTAAGTATTTATTGTAGTGTTTAAAAGTGATTAAAGCTATAATCCTATTTGAATGAATACCAATTGACCTTGGTACCAACCAAACCAACCAAGTTCGGACTCCCAAATGGTTAGTAAAGCTGTTCTGAAGCATGGCGCCGCCGTGTCTTTACTGTAGCTCGGACCTCGTTGCAAATACCGCTCTATACATGCCATCTGTTAGAGTGAAATGGAAAATAAAACAATGGATTATAGCTTTAAACCATTAAGACCTGAGGCCGATTAAAACATATTTTTTTCTAAATCCTAACGCTTAAAAAAATATGTATTCAAAGATTTGCAAGAATTTTCACAATTAAAAAAAAAATAGCAGATCTACAAGCTCATAGCGCGGCACTCAGTGCCGCGCTATGAGCTTGTATATCTGCTATTTTTGAATAGCCAAAGAAATCAAAAAATGACACAGACGTGTTCCCGGTCTTAATGGGTTAACACACAAACTGTGAAATAAGAAAAAGCCAGTAAGTTCCTTGTGGGTTGCTTAGGTCAGAACATGTGATTAAACAAGCTATTGAGATTTGCGTCCCGTCAAATGTCAAATGGAGACTCATTCTGAGTATCTCCACACCCCAGATGAGAACTGTGTAAAAGACAAACCAGCTCCATTTGCATTTGAAGACACAGAAACAGCCTGTTCAGAAAAGGACTGAAACAGAGGGGTTATAGAGGAATGCTTAGAATGCATAATTCTAGCATTGAAAACGATAGTATTTTCAAACGATATCCAAGACACGTTTTGGGGACCTCAGACCTATCTAAACGTGTTAAAAAGGAGTATAATATGTGACCTTTAAAATGTGGGTAAAAGGGCGAGAGGTGTTTTGTGTGTTTCTATACAGTTAGGAGGCATGGAGAGGGCTTTATCAAAAGCTGTACAAAATGGCATAGTCAAAGACCTGCAAATATGAAGATTGTCTACTCAGAAAAAAAAAAGTCTACTTGGGAATAATTAGATTCCATATTGTATGTAAAATCCTATAGGTACATAAGAAAACAGACTTCTATACAAGCATACATGTGTGTCTGTCCAATCAAAAGCCACGGGAGTGCACCAAGATCAGGGAAACGGACAGCTCTTTGACAAGCCAGTCTAGGTACAACGGTGATTAAAATAAGAGGAATGCAAATGCCTGATTTCTTATTGTTTTTATACATTGTCCTCGTTCACTAGATCCTCTAACCAACTTCTCTGTACTTTATGACAATGTGCTTTTCCAAAATAACGGTGTTAATGGTGACCTAGTTCATTTTATGCTATACGATTTTTGTGTCACTTTTTCTTCCGGTTTTAGTTGAGGAACCTTAAGGATCTTAATTGTTAACATGAGAAATGTGAAACCTACCGTGTGATGGAACTGCAAGACATCTGTGCTCATAATGGGGTTTTGGGCAACTTAGAAAAGCAAAATATTCTTCTCCCGTCTGGAGACGATCCTTTTAGTCATTGTTGTAGTTTGCATTGGTTTGTTTACAAGTGTTTGTGAAAGGTGTTCAAATGTTATGATGTGACTAGCAATTGATTGATTAGAAGCAGCACTCTTAAAAGAAAACATTTGAACATTGAACATTTTGCAAGTTGAATTGGCAAAATTACCCATCAATGTTGTGACCATGTGAAATTACAGTATGGAAACATTTAATCAGAAAAGGGGTATATTTATAACGAAGACGATAACGCCAGCAGGTGGGACAGAAAGTCCCACATTTAAATATGTAGCTTAAGATAAGTTCATTTCTCTTTAAAAAAGCTTTTTTTCCACATATTTTCCTACATGTATGTTCGATTTTGAGCAAAATTATATTGAATCTTCGTTTGGGACACTCAATAGGCTTGAAAATGAAACGGTCCATTGGCAATCTTAACATTTGTGTTTAAAAACAATTTGTGTATTTAAAAAAAAATACTGTCCTCTTAGGGATCCATTTACTGTATGTGGCTTTATACATAGTTCCTGTGACACGATAACACTACAGAGGGATTGTTTCAAGAAGCAATTTTGTATTGGCCAGGTAGCCTAGCTATTAAACAAAGAAAATGTATATGTATTTTTTTGTTGTTGATAATTTGTCACATTAAACTTGGATGTTGGTTCTTCATAGTTTAAGCTGCACCAACATCTCTCGTTATGAATACCTGAGAGGTTATTTTAGAATGGCCATTTTAATTGTTGCTATGGAATACTGCCACTTAAAGGTGGCACTGACCGAAGTGTAAGCCAACATTTCATATGATTTCAAATATGTAGTGCACACCCCACAAGCATTGGAAGCCTTGTAGGCCATTCATTGCATCAGAAGTTGAACCATCAGCTTGTTAGCTAAGCTCATTGACTGGGTTTCTCTAATATACTATAGAGTCTATAGTATATTAACAATCTTCAAGTAGTCAGTTGGCTGGCTAATGAACAGTACTTGATAGCTACAGTAGCTAGCTAGCTAGCCCTCTGGAAAAGTGATGACATTTTCAAAGCCTTCAGTTAATGCTAACTTTGATTCACCTTTGTTCTTGACATGTTCTGTCTTGCTTTCTCTGATAATGTTCCTTTCCTCCTGAAATTGTAAAGCAACACGCTCATAGGGTTCGGACTATAATCTTCCTATTTTGTGAATTATATATATTTATATATTTTCGTTTGTATTCTGATTTGTTTACTGTATTTCTCCATTAACATTTAGAATTCTGAAAGAAAGGTTCATGAATATAAATATCTGGGTCCAGTTGAAGAGTTGTTGATGTTTGTTTCCACATGACCTTCAGTGACTTTACAAATATTAATTTTTCATAAACCACTTTGGTCATTGGTACGGTGGGGGTGGGGGTGAATCAATTTGCAGTGTCACTCTTTTAAATAATACTCATTTGTCTATTAGATATGTGCGCATTAAATATAAATGAGCAATACAGTTAATTACCAAAACTCTCCCACATTTCCTTGTATAGACACGGTGTAAATTTAACATTGCCAGTTACAATGAAGAATAGCTGTACTAAATGTTATATTATTTAGTTAAAGTTAAAAATCAATGTTTGTATTTTGAAAGACTATTTAAATGATTAAATTCTATTTTTTACTCAATTTATTGTTGTTTGTTGACACTTGCTTTATTTTTTTGTGTGTGACAATGGCTGTGAATGTCTGTATAGGCTACTTTTGTTTTCATTTAGAAAAACAGTTTGTCGATGTCCATGTCTAAACATGTCCATATTAAAAAAATCACTGTGAAGAAAGGTGAAACCCCATACTTCCTGAACCATCAGGCAGTGTGTTATTGTAGGTGCTTTGTGTTTAATAAAAGGACACACCAACACCACAAATTATTGGTCTGATTATGTCTTCTTAGAGGTGGGACAGGGGCTCCAGTGGGCAACTAAGTATTGGTTTACTTTAAATCTTTAAAGTTAGAACAAAAAAAAGCCAATAGTCGCACTGATTGCTATTTTGCATTTACATGCACAATGCTACTTTGTGGGAAACGTCACATATTATGATAGGTAGGTTGAGAAATATAAAACATTGATGAATTGATTTGTAAGTGGGAGTGAGTGATTAATTGAGTAATAATACACTTTGGCAGGTGGTATGGGATTTTACTGCCGAAGATGCCACCCTCTCTAATGGCCAGAATACGCCAGTGTATTGTAAAGGCCCACTTACGTACTCCCATTCAGAACGGATGCGTAAGTGCCATACGTTCCTGACGCACACGTATTTGCTTACATATTTAGGTCTGCAGGCTACTTTATGTCTATAGGTTCAACTATTTAAATCACTAGAGGGCCACCCTGGGCAAGACCTGGGATGTAGGTTGTCTAGGAAGTTGACAACCGGAAATGGTTGAATTTGGCGGAAGTACCGCCCAAGGAAATGACGTTGATGCTTTACAAATCTGTTAACATTCTCCGTGAATGAAACGAGTGTTGTGATTGGTCAAAAAATATCGTTTCCGGGGGAAACGGAAATCCTGTCCACTCAGGACTTCCTAGACACTCGGTGCTTTAGGTCGTGACCAGGCTCTTCTTTTCGCAGATGAGTGAGGCTGGGACCGAGGTTACTAGAGGGCAGGGTGATTCAACCAGCTCTCGGCTGGTTGAATCAGAGGCTCTGTGCCACAGGTCGTGATTTCCCAAAACTGAAAAAAATCCAGACAGCAATACCCAGGGGTCTGGTGGCAGTTGGAGTCTGGTTGGCAGTCTGGATTTACAAAAAATTGTATTCCTCAACCCTGGAGGTCCTCAGGCCTCGCCATTCAGCTTTGCCAGTGATGTGCCATTGCCACTGGAGGCGCCAAGGTTCCTCGTAGCTACCATTCCCCGCTGCTCGGCCTCACCAGCAGCGCGCCACCTACAGGAGGTGGCAAGTTGATGGAGATGGGCCTTTTGGAATCAATCCGTCTCACTTCAATGGCTGGTCCTACAGGGAAACAGCTGCTCACCTTGCATTGTCATTGACCAGAACGGGTGCTACAGGCATCATTGACAAGCATCAGACCAGAGCAGCGGATGAGCTAGAGTATGAAGCCTTGCCCCGCCTCTGATACCGCCACCAACGGTACAGGGCCCATTGGAGGAGACCCACAACGCTGCGTGGAAGGTTTATCAGCGGAGCAAGAAATGCATCTCATACAGAGCCACGCAGCCAGGTTACGAAACCTCCTGAACAGTCCCTCAACATCTTCGCACTCCAAGAGGACTTTATTCAGAATTAGCTGGTCCAACATGAGACACCAGAGAGGGTCACCCCATCCGTCTTCGCCCATGCCAATTGCCAATGGCAAAAGGGTCAGCCGTGGAGCAGAAAGTGCGAAGATGGCAGCAGCAGGGATAATCAAACCGTCCAACAGGCCCTGGCTGGGCTACCCTGTGATCCTGGTGCACAAAAGGGATGACAACTGGAGGTTCTGCGAGGATATCTGGCAGCTAAACACAGTAACCAACAAAGACTCTTACCCAATTCCCCTCCACACGGACGTTCCTCCCTCCCCGGGGAACACCAGAGCTTCCAGAAGGAGGCGTTTGCCTTGACACGTCTGGACTTGTGAGGCGCACTGTTGCTTCGATCGGCACCAAACTTGGCACGAACACTGTTCTGGGGTCTTGACATGAGAATAGTCACACCAGACGCCACATTGTACAACCCAGCTTAGTGTGTCAGGGGCTCCCAGGGGCCATGTTGTACAACCCAGCTTATTGCTGCCAGGGGCCCCTTAGGGCCACACGTTGTACAACCCAGCTTACTGCTGCTATAGGGGCCAAATTGTACAACCCAGCTTACTGTTACCAGGGACCCCCAGAGGCCACACGTTGTCAAAGCGCACTGTTGCTCCGATCCACACCAAACCTAGCACATACACTGTTCAGGGCTCTGGCACGAGAATAGTCACAATAAATAAATTACTAAATTGCACACATATGGAGTGCTACAGCAGTGTTTAACACTTCAAATGGCCATAGCTCGGAAACAAAAACGGATGTTTCTCTTGTGTTGTCAACTCAGTGTTGATGCAACGAAGTTTCCTGCACACTGAAAGGCTGAGTTTCCTCCTGGGTTACTGACGTTTAAAGAAAGGAATGTCTGTTTTTAGCAGTGAGTGAGCAGTGCAGTGAGCTTGATATTTTGTATATTCAAAGTGAGGGATCATCACATGTTGTAACAGAGGGCAACCAGTAGATGGTGGCGTTCGTTAAGATTTTGAAGTAAAGGGTCTGCCTGACTGAACCTTATTTATTACTTATACCTGAACTTTATTATTATTTACAGTAGCTCTTCTAGCCCCCAATAACTCACATCTGGCCATCAAAGACGTACGGGACCTTTTTTATTGTGTAAAAAAGACATATTTAGCCATCTGCCAGAATGCCCCCGCCCACTGTAAAAATTGCTAAAACTATAGAAAGCACTAAATGAAAAAAATGTAACACTCATATTTTATTTACTTTAATTACAAGCTAAAACTTAAATCTTGGTTGTAAAAAAATTGTACAATGGTTTGGACATTCCTTAAAGATCATGACCAATGTCTCTGCTTTAAACCTTCAGACCAGGTATTTACTATTTATTTAGGCTATGTGGTCTGCAGTCATTCAATATTTTGTACAGTACAGTATATACAGCAACATGGCAGGCCATCTAGAGGGCCCCTATCTTATAGGTGGGCCCAGGGACAGAAGACCCCGGCCCTTGCGGTCCACCAGGGCTTTCCTAACTTTCCTGTTCATGGCTGAACTGTTTGAAGTGGACAGGCCACTCCTGTTTATCTTCTATGCCCAAAAGAAACCCAAATGTGTTGAGTCTACAGAATTGTACACAGTACAATCCTCAGTGTTCATTTAAGTTAACTCAGTTAACTCATTTTTAACTCTGAGAGTCGAGTCAAATGCTGGTCCATGGCATGCTGTTAACTAGAAAAGTGCACCGCTCTGAGCGCAGATCTCTGCCATTCTGGGTTGCCAGGGCTGTGACAGTTGCTGTGGGTGGAAATAGAGTTTGTACAACAGATGGTGCAACTGTTTGTGGCGCCCCCTATTTTGTGCCAGTAAGAAGCATCCGAATATTTCTGCTTACTTGGGCCTATGTTTTGGTTTAAGTCGCAAACTGGTAGAAATCCCAGCATGTATTATAAGCTGTGTCACTCATACATTGATTTGATAGTGCCCGTTACTGAACCCAGAAACTGCACATTCAAAGGCACACACTCTACAAACTGAGCTATACATATGCAGGCACAATTCATCCTCTGTTCGCCAAGGCCAAAAATGAGGATGTATGTCGAGAAGAAGGTGCATTCACCTAAAGTTGATTTTGGAATACATCCAATTCAAACATGAATCACTAGAGCAAATCTCTGCCAGGCATGCACGTCATGCTCATACATGACTCTGGCACTTTTGCTCATTTTACTGTGGAGAGATTGTATATTCCTCATTATACTCATTGCAGATTGACTGTCCATATTCATGACGTCACTGTACATGAATATCTGACCATTGATAGATTGTATATTCCTCATTACCCCCTGCAGATTGACTGTACTTATTTACCCACACTGCTGGGGATATGTTGTTCACTTTAACTATAATTATATTTATACCTGCCAATAGCTTAAACACCATGCAAATCAGCCATGTGCAGAGGGCCAGGCAAGACCCTAAATCTGCTTTGGTTTTTGGTATGTTAATGTAATTCCTGTACGTTACTAGCCATTTACTCCCTCTTATTATTTATCAGGTTTTATCTTGCATCTTAGATGTATCGCTTTACCCTATCTGTATCTGTCCTGGGTTTTATACTGCGGTGCTGATATGACAACTGAATTTCCTTCTTTCCTTCCGATCAATAACTGTCTATCTGTCTATGAAAAGGCATGGCGCAATCGGGTGAAGGGCTATGATAAAGGATGCTGATTTTTAATTCCTTTGTGTCAGTTATGTTTGTACAGGGGCTGACCGGAAACACGTCTCAACCCTGACAGTGGCCTACACATCTATCCAAAATGTGGTTGCATCTGGGGCACTCTGTTAACTCAATTTAATTGTACAACATTATACGACTACTGCAAACATTCACAAAATGACATTAAGATATAATTTACTTATAGCAAATGCACATCAACCAACGGATCAGTCCAGTGTTTCCTTTGGTTTACGGCTTGTTTATTTTTATTTTATTTTTTGGGGGGGTGGTGTGGTGGTGGTTGGGCCGTACAGGATGCGTACAGGCCGCAGGGGAGGGTTTGAAGACGATATTGTTTTTGCCAGGGAAGATTCAAATGGATTCCAGACAAGCTGGATGTGGCTAATCGCTTAAACATCTTCTTTACAACCATAACCACAACATTGGTTAATAAACTGCCGTCTCACTCTGCTATATGGTGCAAAGCACATCCAAGCATTCTACAAAAATCTAGGTGTACGCAAAGATGATTTTAAACTCACCATGGCGACAACTGATGAAGTGTTAAAGTGCCCTGCAACAAAACAAGTCTCAGAGACTCAGCCGCCTCCATTGCTCCAATCATTGCCCACATAATAAATCTCTCCATCAAACAGGGACGCATCCCCCATGATTTCAAACTAGCGAGAGTAACCCCTCTGTACAAAAAAGGAAGTAAATTAGACCCCGGCAACTACCGCCCTATTTCTATTCTTAGTTCTATCTCGAAAGTTATAGAAAAAGTTTATGAACAGGTTGAAAAGTATCTTCCTGAAAAAAACCTAATTCAGAACATTTCATTCCACTGACACATGCCTGCTCTATTTGAACGACCACATCAAACATGATGTTTTGTACAGGATCTCCACACTGGTCAGTAGGAATACATTGAGGATTGTAGCTGGCACACTCATCCAATGTCACTATGACTATGCATGCACCTCATGGTACCACAAGCACCGCAAGGCACCAGACATCCCAAAACAAAATGGTCAGGCTACTACTTGGCCTCACACCTACAACTCATCTAACCCCTTCTCATTTTGCTATAGGATGGGATGGCTCAGGGTAGAGGACAGAGTACAGCAACTTGCAATGAGCCTGGTCTACAAGATCCACTACACCTCAAACACAAAGACACCCATGTACCTGTCAAACTACTTAGTTTGACAGGTACATGATGTCCACAAACGCAACACCAGAGGGAGCTCCACAAATCACGTTCAACACATATTTGGCTCAAGCTAGGGGTTAAATGTGTTACTGCTATGCCACCAAAATGTGGAATGCTTTACCAACAGTCATAAAAAAGTGTGAATCCTACTCTCCTTCAAAACCGCACTTACAGGTGGCTGCAATTCGGAACTAGCCCCTGTAAAGATTCAAGCCTATCACCACCAGAAATGCCCCCCCCAGAACTGTTTACTGTACATATTTTTCTTTATGATTACAACTCGTTTAAATGATGTTTTTGCATAGTATTGTATATTTGTCTGTCACAAAATGTTTCTATGGATTGAATACACAGGACCCCAATGGAAACGAGCCATAGTGCTTTCTTGGGTTCAATCCTTTTAGCATTGTATTTGTATTAAACTGTACTTTCTTTGCTTTTTTTTGGGGCAAACTGTTAATAAAGTATTCAATAAATCAATCAATCAAATTCCCAAATTAAACTGAATAAAACACATGGCTGGTAATTCCAGTGGTTAAAAAACGCTACCAGCTGAGCTACCAAGGCACAAGTCATCCTCTGTTCGCTGAACTCAACAACCAAAAATGCAGAGAAGATGAATTCCCTTAAAGTTGATTTTGTGAGACATCCAATTTAAACAAGAATTTGTTTGTGTAGTGCATTGATAACAATGTAATGTTTTGGTGTTGTGCGTGTGTATGAAAAGGCACGCAGTAAAGTAACACGTGCCATTGATTTGAGGGTTCTCAGTTACCCTGCATGTCATTTCTTTCCTTAGCAATATTATGAAAAACTGAAAATGTTAAATGAATGTTTGCAGTAGTCGAATAATGTATATTATTATTATTGAGTGCCCCAGATGCAACCAAATTTGATCTGCAAGGTAAAACACATGTCCCTTCCTGGCTCAGCACCAAGATTGTATTCCCGCCCCTTCCCCCGCAGCCCATCCAACCCAACCCAACCCAACCCACAGACATGCTGCTGCTGTGTATCATTCTCAGACATTACAGAACACAGTTGTGATCAGTCTGATACTACCGGTTGCAAACATGCCTATAAAGGTAAGTAGCCTACTTCATTGCATTGTTTTTTCAGTAATATAGGCTTCAATAGTTTAGAAATCTTTCATCTGAAACCTTTAAATTGTTCATTAAAACTAAAAAGATGATGGTAGACTTTGTGTTCTCATTCATTAAACAATGTGAAATGCTCAAATAGTAGGCTAATGTACCACAAATAAATCTTAAATTTGTCATCCTTAGAGTAGACCTAGCACTATAGTAGCACTATTTAGTGGGTGTATAGTCCTGTATAGTCTTGTATAGGCTATATAGTCAGGTATGGCTAAAATGTCATTTAGATAGCATGTTATGTAGACAGATGCCAGGTCATTGTTGACCTGGCATAGTGTGTATAGTTTCAATGTAAAGATTATAGATTTTTTTCTTTTCTGATATTCTACTGTTAGACTGATGATAGGTTATTGGTTCACTTATAATCCTAGATTACTATTTCTATTCATTTGATGTATTACCTTGTTTTGTACTTTCTTACTGTAAATCGCTCTGGATTATGCTAAATGCCTAAATTATAAATTGTAATACTAAAGGTGGTGTAAGAGATATGTTTTGGTTGGATTGATTGATTGGTTTTGAAAGAAGCCAGCCATTTTTTAAGGAATGGCGTCAGGGCATTCCACATTTTGGTGGCAGAGTATAGAATGAGAATTTTCCCATGTTTGTTCTATATTTGGGTGGTACCAGATCATTGTTGCTCCCTCTAGTATTGTGGCTGTGGTGGGTGTCCGTGTCACTCACTGGAGAAGTAGTTAGTCAGGTATGAGGGTATTGAGGGCATTGAGGGCAAAGCCCCGGCTTTGACAAACCAATCCCATTTTTAATTGCTTGACCCTGTCTTCTACACTGAGCCATCCCAGACTAGCAAAATGTGTTGGAATTAGGTGGGTCATGGGCTTAAGGCCGAGAAGTAGTCGAATCAGTTTGTTTGGGAGGTCTGAAGCATAGTTTTTAATTACATTGAGATGTTGGAGAACCAAGAGGTGCAAGCATAGTCAAAGTGGCATTGGATGAGGGCTCCAGCTAGAGTCTTGAGAGCACTTGTTGACAAAAGAGGAAATTCTGCCCCAAAGATTTTGGCATTTTTGATCACTTTTGATGATGTGATTTCCCCAGTTTGTTGTCAAGAATACAGCAAAAACAGGTAACCTCTTTGCTTGAGATTACTATATTGCCAACTCTGACCTGGCTTGAAATCATTTGCATTTACATTACAAAAGGGAATGTTTGGACCCAAAAAGAATGGATTCTGTTTTACCAAGGTGTAATGATAGTTTGTTATCGGAACTGAGAGCTTCCTCAATTTGTATTTTGTCCTTGTCTGAGACCAGGAGTGCTGAGTCATCAGCAAATATTATTCTATATTCTGATAGTAATCATTGCAATTGAGTGTTCAATAACTGTCTCTCCAGATTTTTCATTAATAGAAAATAAATGTTTCGGTGATGGTGGGTTGCCAATTCCATCCAATTAAGAGAAAGTACCCATTTATCAACTTCAATTTTTATAGTGCACCAGTTCCAAATTTCTCTGCTCACTTATTTGTGTTATCACTCACTTGTTTATCTTGTATCCTGTTCTCTCTCCTGATTGGATACAATTTGGTATCCTGGCCTGAAAATGAATTTTCTGTTTACTAAAGTGCTGGAGAGACCTGTTACTTGACCAAACATTAGGATAGGAATGATTGCTATCCGAATATAGCGAGCATCTAACACCAGTGGTGGAAAGTAACTAAGTACATGTACTCAAGTACTGTACTTGAGTACAGTTTTGAGGTATTTATACTTTACTGGAGCATTTCCAATTTTCTGTCCTACTTTTACTTTTACTCCACTACATCTCAGAGGCAAATATATTTTACTCTACTACAATTATTTGAAAACTTTAGTTACTTTGTAGATTTTGATTTTGATTATTATTACAAAACATACAGACAGTAACCACTTCAGCCATTTGGAAATCTACAAGCTCAGTTGCGATGCAAGGCATTGTGAACTTGTAGTTGCTTGCTATTTCCCAAAATAAATTGTGAAAACTTGTGAAATGGGACATTCTGCATAATGAGTACTTTTACTTTTGGTACTTGAAGTACATTTTGATGCCAATACTTTTGTACTTTTACTCAAGTAATTTCTACTTCTCGAGCATTTCTACATTGCAGTATTGATACTTTTACTTAAGTATAAAAAATGTGAGTACTTTTCCACCACTGCCCAGTCCAGCCAGGGTTTCAAAGGTGTGTAAGGTAATACTGCAGTAGAGGACACTGTCACCGACGCAGTAGGCCTACCGTAGAGTTATAAATAAGCTGCAGTACATAGTCAGGAAGTTCAATCCAAACCGGATGCGAAGCTTAAATTGAGCAAAGTTGTGCTGAGTTGTGTTGGTCGCGGTCAACTTGTATAGAGAACTATCTATCCAGTCATTGACAGCCTGCAGGGGGCTTGTTATTATTCAACAACCCACAGTCATGCTGTGTGTCTCAGCCATTACCAAACACACTCGTGTCTTAACCACCAGACTCAGACTGTTACACACGACCGCTGTTGCAAACATGCCTATTAAGGTAAGAAGCTTCATTCATTGCACCATTTCAGTTTAAAAACGGTTTAATCTGGAGAAAAAAAACATCCGCGATTATGTCCCTATATAGCCTAAATAAAAGGTTATATTTTCGGTTATTTAGCTGCAATCTAGTTGCATGATGAAATAAGGCGACGCCGTTGCGTGAAATGCGTATGTAAGCTACATGAACGTTACCGTTGTCTTTCATTCAGCTTAGATATAGAGCTGAATGAAAGAGGATTAGATATAGTCCTATATTCATGCATTCAGCTGAACCGTTACACGTTTTGCACATTTAGCTCTAACCAATGCAATGCTTTAACCTAAATGGATTTATAACCTAATAATAATGACTAGCACCAAATAATTGTTGCAACATTGGTCTATTGTAACTTAACAACTTAACCTAATAATACGTGTACAACAACAACGCCACAACACAAACTGCGCAATAGTCTGTTCTGTAGCGTAGCTTCTAAATAAATGGTATAAGACGACCTTACACGGAGTTTTGTTATTATAGGCTCTATATAGGCTACTATTTGCCTCGTCGGTTGGTAGGCTACATAATGCATATTGTTCAAGTAAGGCCATTTGCGTCCCGTGCGTTTTTCACGAGTCAGTTATTGTTAAACAAGGTGTCATTGACACAAAGCTCGGGTCAGACACTGTCCCACAGCTTCATGTCAGGAGAGCATAGAGCAGGAGAGAAGCGCACAGCCATTTTGGACCAGCAGGAAAGCAATGCGTCTCTCGCTGCTTGCACGACTGATGGTTTGAAGCGCCACCTTGTGGCCAAAAACCGGACTGAACTGAGTAGATTTTAGGCCAGTGATTCTCAACATTTTACATTTCAAAGAGCCCCAGTTTGACATACATAATTTAGACCATCCACACATGCATATTGATGTCTTTGGGACCTCTGTCTTAGCTGGGGACCCCTTGGAACCTCACGTTTTACCAGCTTGAGTTCTATTAGTATTCCAAAAGATGAAAAGATGTGCCTGTATGTATCGTTCTGTGGCTGTGGCAGCCCACTTTTAATAGCACTTATTTCTGTATTGAGTGGGACCGTTGGCAATATGACAGGGAGACTAGCAGCAGGTGCACATGTTGTTCAAGAAAAGAGGGCTTTACCCTTTCTCTGGGCACTAGCATTTTCTAATATTGTTTTGTATTGTTCTCTTTCCAATCCCACATTAAAGGTTGGTGAAAGTCTGCCAGCAGTGGCTGTCCAGGAGGGAGAGCCAGGCAATACGGTTTCAATGGATCAGCTCTTCAAGGGGAAAAAAGGCATTCTCTTTGCTGTGCCTGGAGCCTTTACTCCCGGTTGCTCCAAGGTAGGCCCACGCTGCAAAACCCAACTCCAAGAGTGTACAAATGGATCCTCTCAGTTACATCAATACTCACGATTCTTCTGTGCACCCTCACTTGATTAATTCTTCTGCTAACAAAAAATTTGCACAATTGTTTAACTACGTGAGCCCTAGCGTCCCTATTCTTGGCATGGTGAGATTTGCAGATCTACACGCTCACAACACGCTGTGTTGCAATGCGTTGTGAGCATGTAGTTTGGTTGTTTTCAGCAAAGAGATTTGGTGTAGACTCTGTAGAGTCCGGGGTCGGTCAACAAAATAAATAGCGTTTAAGTGGTTAAGTCAGGTTTATTTGTATAACCCTTAATCACAGTTCGAGGCACAATAGTCCTCTGGGCGTGCTGGGCTGCAGATGACTTGGACTCTGACCTCCCTGATTATTAGAAAAAGGAACGTGTTATGGACAGCCTTATGATAACCTTGTGTTAAAATGACTGGCATCATTATATACTTGATTTGTCAGTTGCATTTCATTTATTGATATGAGAAGGAATGTACCGTATCATTTCATAGTACTGTATAGATATTAGATAGATAGAGCTTTATTGATCCCGAGGGAAATTCAGGTGTCACAGCGGCACTGCAGTAGGTAGCACTATACAGGTAGGGAGTAGGGAGATACAAAAGAATTAAGATAACAATAATTAAAAAATAACAACTTTGTTTTTGCTTCCTATGGTATGAGGAAAGGAAATGCATGAAAATGTAATTCCTGTAGACCTTTTATTTAGTTGCATGTATGTTACATTCAATGAAAGGAAGTGTTTGCCCTTCAGTCTACTTTTTTTTGTTTTGTTTAGAAGGTACCTCAGCTCAGAATGTACGACTACGTGTGATTCTCTTATTCTTCCCAGACACATCTGCCAGGCTTTGTGGAGAAGGCTGCAGAGCTGAAGAGTAAGGGGATGGATGTGATCGCCTGCATTGCTGTCAACGATGCATTTGTCATGGCTGCATGGGGAAAGGACCAGGGCGCAGATGGCAAGGTATGGAGCAGAGCTGCACCGGTCTCCAGTCCTTACCCACTTAAACCCTCTATTCTTAGTAAAAACAGACCTGAGTTACAACTGTACTTGGGTCGCATTTTTCCGTCCACACCAAATGTCTTTGCCAAAAATAGCTGATCTACCAGCTTGTTGATCTGCTATTTTTGGCGAATATTTCCCCCCCAGAATAGGCAAGTGGTTAGTATTGTGAGCTCAGCAAAATAAATCAGGCTTTAGATCATGTTATGTTCAAAATTAAGACTCAGCAACAAAAACCATAGAACTTTGCAACTGTTTTTTTTTCTCACTTTCACTTGGTTGCATACTGTAGCTCCATCTGCAATTTATATCGATAGGTTTATCATTGACCAGGGAGGAGTTGATAAATATTTCATCAGAATTTCTGAAACAGAGATTCCTGGGTGGTGCTGCTGTATCGCAAGTAACCTTGCTTAGCAGCTCAGCAGCTGGTGACTCAACAAAAAAAAACTGATCGTATCTTAATCAAATGATTCTAGCTCCTCAGAGAATTCCTATTGACCACCTTTAGCTAATCATTCAGAATAGTATTGGGAATCCTGGTCATTCAGCTGTTTGGATACAGACCTAATCACGGTGTTCTGGGTTCAAGTCTGGTTTATTGCCTGTCTTGAAGATCATGCCTTCACTCTGCATCATCTGTACTGTCATTCTTCACTGCTTTAATCAAATAAAGAGCAGACGGGCGCATAGGCACAGTATTTGTACCGTATAGCACATACGTTTCAAAATGTCAATTCAAAGTGCTTTACATAAAACAAAGCATTAAGACACAGGACATAAGAGAGTGGAAAAGAAACACATTATCAAAGGACATTTAAATATAATAATAATTTTAAAAAAAGAAGTTGGCTTTGATTTGAAAGAATTGAGAGTAGTAGCAGACCTGCAGTTTTCTGGGAGATTGTACCAGATATGTGGTACATAAAAACAGAACATTGCTTCTCCACATTTTGTTCTGATTATGGGTTCAGATGGCAAATCTGTCCGAGATGACCTGATAAGTCATGATGGATCACAAGATCAGATGTATTTTGGCCTGTACAAATATTGTACTAAAATTGGTGCATCCTTTTGCAGGTTCGAATGCTGGCTGATGCTACAGGAGCGTTCACTCAGGTAAACCAGCACCCGCTGATATGTGTAGGTTCCATATAATATTCTATGGTTGTGCGTGTGTATCCATGCCTCTACCTCTTTCTCTGCTTCACAGGCGGTAGACCTGCTACTGGACAATGAGAAGATTATTGCGGCACTTGGAAACAAGCGATCGAAGAGGTTTGTGCGCTATTTGTTTTCGTAGAATCAGAGGCAGATGTGCACAGATTTATCTTTTGTGGGGCTTGACTCTTCGAGTGTTCTCCTTGAATACAGAATACTAGTGCAAATGTTAATGATGTCACCAATTAGTGCCTTTGTGATAAGGACTTGGGATAATTTTGTTATGCATTAACTGAATATTTTATATGAAGAACTGCTTTCTTTCAAAAACTGCTAAAACTGCTAAATGAGTAAACATTAATTTTCTGTCTTGCAGCAAATAAAGGTATTGCTACGGTACAAACCAAATCCTATTTCCTATATTTCAGATATTCCATGTTGGTGGAGGATGGCGTTGTGAAGCAAATCAACGTGGAGCCTGATGGTACTGGCCTGAGCTGTAGCTTGGCTCCCAGCATTCTCTCTAGTCTGTAGGATAAATTTAGTCCCCTGAAACTGAAACTGCAGCAAAACCCTCAGTTACTGCTACACTTGCACTAAATACCATTCCTCTTTAATTTCCACCAACAGAAGCTTCATTGTTTCCCCAGAGATACTGTAGATGCAAATGTCAAATGGATGCTAAATGTCAGAACACTGAAAATAATATTTAACGCGCACAGTTCTGAGTGGAAAGGCACTGACGTCATTGCTCATTCTCCTCTTTGTATTGTCAGGTGTAAGCAAATAAAAGTTCGCTTTGAGCAATAACAGCTTGTCTTTACTGTATTATATATATATATACACATTCTTGTTTATTGTTAATCAACAACACAGGGAGATATATGTGGAATGTCATTTAGTTCATATTTGTTTGTGTTGAGCTGAGGGAGCTTATATATTCCACCGTTATTGTCTCAGAATGCCAAAAAAGACAGTGTAGAGCAGGGCAGGAATTTCAGGGAGGCCACGAAGGCCATGGCCGTCGTTGCCCCAGTTTGGCCTTGTGCTCCTCAAAAACAATGTCATGCCCTGAGGCCACAGTGGCCTTAAAGCCCGAGCTGACTGCACCATTTTCTCCTCTGTCTCTTTCTTGTCAATATGTAGACGTCTCTCTTTCCACTGTCTTTTGCTGAGATTCTGAATTCTTAACTCCCCTGAGTCCCCATCTTTAAACCAATCCAGTGACTTTGATTGGTGCAGGGCTGAGCATGGATCAGATTGTAAATACCATAATTAATTTATTTCACTGCAGATAGTCTACATATTACATTTAAAATCATCCTTAACCCTTAAATCCAATTAATTATTTCAATGGACTAAAATCTTGTTTTATTTGGTGGCCTCCCTGGCCTGGCATTTGGCCTTTGTGCCCTCAAAAAATGGACGACACCAAAGGCCAAGTGGCCTTGCCCCTAAAATGACGAAATTCCAGGCCCGGTGTAGAGACTACGCTCCCTTTTGTCTTGTTTTTAAATTAAACATCAGTAGTGATAGAATAACCTTGAGTTGCCATTACCTGACAGGTCACAGTCATTCTGATTAGCAGTCCTCAAGTGATTTCTCAGGAACGTGCCATCGTCCAGGGCTCAATATATGAAATGACAGAACTAGGTTCATGTTGGTGGAAATGGGGTATTCGATTGTTGATATTGTTTGTTCGTGACCCAGTCAAAACATGACCCAGCCTACTTCAGAGCTGACTGGTTGAGAAATACTGTATTAGGTAATATGAAAAAGAAGGTAGAAAAAGCATAGATAAGGAGGTTGAGAGTCAATAGTTGGGAAAGTTTGTAATTCGTTTTGTACTGCTTATGTCAAAGTCCATTATAGGTGAATCCATTATTAATAGGATTTTCTTTTGCAGCTCCATGAATTTTTATTTTATTTTTTATTTTGCAATTGCAACCACCAATGGTCAGTGATATGCAACTGCATAGATTATTCGTAAAGTTAATATGCATAGTTATGGGAGGTAAACTTTTGCCTACAGGGTTTAAAAATAAAACAACAACCTCCTATCCAACTTTAACAGGCAAGGGTAAGGGTTGTTACAGGCCCTGCCATTCAGAGAACCATGTGTTCCAAAGTGTCACTGTGTGTGGGCGATGGTAGCTACCAGTGGTGGAAAAAGTACTCAAATAAAAGTATTGGTATCAAAATGTACTTAAAGTACCAAAAGTAAAAGCACAAAAATGTTTGAAAATAGATCTACAAGCTCGCGACACGTTGAGAGCTTGTAGATCGGCTATTTTCAAATAGGCCTAGCCTTTGTATAATATAGGGCTAAAGTGGTTAATATGTTTTATAATGTAATAATGTATATCTGCAAAGTAACTAGTAACTAAAGTTTTCAAATAATTGTAGTGGAGTAAAAGTACAATATTTGCCTCTGAGATGTAAAAGTATAGACAATTGGAAATACTCCAGTAAAGTAAAAGTACCTCAAAATTGTACTTAAGTACAGTACTTGAGTAAATGTACTTAGTTACTTTACACCACTGGTAGCTACCATATTACATTATATGACGGAGACCACCTGTTGTTGGTCAAGCTTCTTCACAAGTGATGTCACCCATATGAAGTCCCTGCTGCAACGCCAGCACTGCCAAACAACAAAACATTTTTAATCTGTTCAGTTATGTTCTTATGCGACAGTTGCAACGCCCTCGTAAACCTGTAACTCCAGTTAGTCTAGAACAGTGGTTCCCTAACGTTTTAGCTCAAGACCCAAAAGAGAAATGAGATGTTTGCCTGGGACCCAAACTAGTGAAAATAGCAGATATACAAGCTCACAACGCTTGTAGATCTACTATTTTCACTACTTCTTAAACTTTCTTTTCATCTAATGGAAATTATGGGATTTTTCATTTTATTTATGAAGTATTTGAGAGAAATGTTGGAATTGTTTTTAATTGATGAAAAGTTGTGATTTGTTTTTGTTTAAATATTTTTGAAATAATGTGTGTGTATATATATATATATATATATATATATATATATATATAATTTTGTTTTATTTTTTAAATGGGATATTTACTCGCGACCCACAAATGGGTCCCGACCCACTGTGTGGGAAACAGTGGAGAATGTGTCTGCTTCCTGTTCTACGGTAAATGCCTACAAATCGAAATCGGGGCAGACTACAAACATGGACGCTCATGACGCGGCCGCATTGCATTGTGGTCGCGGATGTGTCTGGCTGGAAGGTCTGGAATGACCAGTTTTTGTTTAAATAAAACCGAAGGCAGCAGGAGAACAACTCGCTAGTAGAAGCACTACCATTTAAGGCTTTAAGACCAGGCACCACACTAAGGTGAGTGAACACACAGTTAGTACGGCCCTTCACTGTTCAAATAAAGCACGTTGTATGAAGGAGTCATTATGACTCTGTTTTCTATAACACAGTCGTTGAAGCTCGAGGTAAACTTCACGAGAAGTTAGCTGAACGTTGAAGGCTGCGACTAGAAAACATAAAGCCTGCAAGCTAAGCTAGTATTACCCAATGGTGGAAAAAGTACTCAATTTTTTTACTTAAGTAAAAGTATCAATACCACAATGTAGAAGTACTGTTACAAGTAAAAGTCCGGGTATTCAAAATGTACTTGAGTAAAAGTACAAACGTATTTGGCATCAAAATGTACTTAAAGTACTAAAAGTGAAAGTACTAACATGTTTGAAAATGGAAAATAATAATTATATAAAAATTGTAATTAAGTACATTACTTGAGTACATATATTCAGTTACTTTACACCTCTGTTATGTGCTGTTACACATGTACTGTTACACAGTGAGTAACGAGTAATGACTGACTGCAATGCTACTAGTCAGTCACTGTATCTTGTAAATGATAGCCCGCTTGTTTTAAGCTAACGTAGCTAACATTAGCAGTAGCACTGGTGGAATGAATGGCTCGCGCGGTTTTTAGGCTTTGTCGCACGAGTCTTTCGCTCAACTAAAAATACGTATTTTCAAATGATAAGAGTCGCGTCGACACTGAAGTATTGTTATTATTATTATTTGACTTATAAGGTGTAATTTTCATATTAATTGTGTGCACCGGACCGCCAAGATGCGCGTGACGTAATATGCGTCATTTCCGGCTTCTTTGGTATTTTGGTGCGACGTCGCTCTCTGGCGGACTGAAAGTAAATGTTCTGTCAGTGGTGTTACAAGTAAAAGGCCTGTGTCCAAAATGTTACTTGAGTAAAAGTACAAAAGTATTGGCATCAAAATATACTTAAAGTACCAAAAGTAAAAGTACTAACATGTTTGAAAATAGAAAATAAAAATTATACAAAAAATGTACAGTAGAAGAAGTACAGTACTTGAGGCAGGTCTCAAACATAAGCAAAGCAATGCATTGGTTCTCAAACTTTTTAATTTCAAGGACCCCCATGGCTCTGAGAGTGAACAAATGAAATGAAGTTAGAAATTGGTTCCATTTGTAAATCACGTTTGAAAACTCACTTGAACTCCTTGGCCTTATGATTCAGACTGAGGTTGCTATTTCCACTAGGCAATGTGTCTATAACTATATGTTGCACCCTATATGTGTTTTCCCCCCTGTTAATTGTGTATTGTTTTGCTCTTAGTATTTTAGTATATTTTTTGTTACTTAGTGTACAGCACTTTGGTTCAATGCTGTTGTTTTTAAATGTGCTCTATAAATAAAGTGGATTGGATTGAGTCTCAGAGTTGAAGACCTGTAAAGGATCCTGTTTCGAACCCCCTCAAGGAACCATAATGTTCCCTGGACCTCACTTTGAGAACCACTAACATAGTGCATTGATTGAAAAACAATGGATAATTGTACACACTATAAAACAAAAAAAGTGAAATAACAATTCATACTAACAGACATGTCATGCTGCGTCAACAACTGACAAGCTACTGTTATTAGTTGACAAATCCCTTGGTCGGTAAAGGTAAATGGTGATAATTCGTTCATGTTACAGATAGAAGGAACTGCCAGCCATGTCGTCAACATCCCAGAAACACAAGGATTTCGTGGCGGAGCCCATGGGGGAGAAACCCGTCTTCGCTCTAGCAGGCATTGGAGAAGCACTGGGGAAAAGACTAGAAGAGAAGGGCTTTGACAAGGTAATGTCTTATTTGAAGTTTGGTTGCTTTTTCTTTTTTTGTATGCGTATGCAAAATGTGTAAATATCGTATTGGATCTTTGCAACGACGACAACATATTGTACCTTTTTGTTCCTTAGCTTAGGGGGTTCCCAAACCTTTTAGTTCGGGACCCAAAAGATAAATTTGGCGTATCCCAGAGACCCAAACTAGTGAAAATAGTTGATCTACAACTACAAGCTCACAACGTGTCCCAACGTGTCACACCGCTGCGCATTGTGAGCTTGTAGATCTGCTATTTTCACTTATTTATTGTTTTGTAATGAAATTATTTTGAAAATGGTTGAATTTGTATTTGATTTATGAAAAATTTTTGGAAAATGCTTGAAAATGTTTTGAAATGATAATGATTAAAAACATACTACTACTACTCTGAGGAAGATGTACCGGTAGTAACATAAAAAAAACGCCAGTCTTTTTGTCCTGTACTCGGCACCTTTATAGTAAAAAGGCTTATTGTGCGAGCTGCTCTAGTCTCTTCTTCCACGTTTTAAAAAATGTTTGAAAATTGAACATTGTTCAACAGATGAATTTATCAGAATAGAAACGATTCTGACGATTTAGCAAAATATAATTATCTCAAATAATTGCGATGTTATTGCGTTGTGACAGGCCTAGAGTAAAATGTGTTCTGAATATCTCCATCCACAGGCTTATGTTGTCCTTGGGCAGTTCCTGGTGTTGAAGAAAGATGAGGAGCTCTTTCGAGACTGGCTGAAGGACACCTGTGGGGCAAACTCCAAACAACAGGGAGACTGCTACGGTTGTCTTCGGGAATGGTGTGACTCCTTCCTGTGAAGCATATATTCTGCTGTTCTGCTGTTATTTGTTTTGTACTTTCGAAGCCCCAAATGTACATTTTTACCTCATTACCACATAGAATCACGATTCTTGACTCAACTCCTGTCTCATGAACACAAAAAACAAAAGACAAAAAAACGTTTATTAATAAAAAATGTGTTTTAAAAGCTGCTGCTGTTCACTAATGTTTTCTTGTTGTGCAAATCATCACCCTTTTTAGTTAGTACTTTTGATAGATTCAGTGGTTGTTCTTTTGAATGTTCAGATGTCCAAGTCTATGATCTATATAGCAAGCTTACGCTGGCCTTGTCCCCAAAGCCACGGCCCTTCTACAATGATAAACTCGGTCCCCTATGTGACCCGATACTCACTGTAGAGATGAGTTTTCTTCTTGTAGCAAAGTAACACTATTTTATGGTTTTATGTTTTAATGCTGGTACCAAATGTCACTGTTAAAGCAACAAAAGCAATGTATTCTGTAGGCTGAAACACTGGTTAGTTAGACTGTGAAAGCACTCTGATTTGTATATTTTGGGGGTTCATTCAAATGTGTTTTGTTTTGTAATTAAAACAAAATTAAGTTGGTAATGGTAGCTTTTTATTTCAGTGTTTGATATTCCATTGTTACCCTTCTAGCCAAAGCTATGTTCAATACATTGAAAATGGAGTGGACAACTTTTGAAACTCTTGAGCACCTTACAGGATCTGATATTGTTAAAATGACGGTGTACACTTTTGTTAAGTACAACATTATAAGAACCGTTTATTCTCTCCAAAAATAAATAGAAAACGGACTGTCGTAATGACAGCGGATATTGTTCAGGTGGCCTAGGTGGTGATTAGAGTTCAGGCTATACTAATTTATACTTTGTCGTAAGACCGTGTCACTCAGCAGCAGCTGTTTGATGGAGTATACAGGTACATTAGCCTTTGCATTTCCAGTGGAATGTTTTGGGTGTGTGTGCTTGTTGTAATATAAAATATTTAATTTACCGTATGTTCAGATTTGCTGCCTACCAGTACCACTTACACGGATACACTTAAATACATGGTCACACAACTGCAATATTTGCAGCTTAATTTATGCTCCAATGCATGACGGTGTCGCTGGCTGTAAAGAACATATCTTCAAGAAGATTAGTTGTTTTCGACAAGCCATACAATTGTGCGATAGAGTATAAAGGAGGCAATATACATGGTTGCAATGTCAATATAAAGCTTGAATGAATAATGATGCCCCTGTCATAATCTAGTTATTGTCCTCAAGTAACTACCAAAATAAAACACCAGAGCAAATACATGTTTACAAGTGAATGAAATGCGTGTGCCATGGTGAGGTTTAGTTTCACTCCTAAACATAACCCGCAACGAAACAATTTGTCAAATGGATGACATTTCTGGTGTTGAATCTCCTTTTTGATGTGTCCTATAGTACTCGTAGGCCAGTGGTTCTCAAAGTGGGGTCCTGGGACTCTCAGGGTTCCTTGATGGGGTTCTAAATGGACCCCAACAAGTCTGTAACGGGTCCATTTGGTTAAGGAGGGTCCTTGAAATGTAAAAGTTTGAGAACCACTGTTGTAGGCTATACTTAGGCTCACTGACTGATGCTGATTATGTGACTTGTGGACCAACAGCGTTATACTGTAAGACATTTCATTCCACTTTATTATGAGTTGTAGGCTAACTGGTTTCAGTCCAGTCATGGCTTGGGCCTGTATTATTCATAGGTGAGTTTGGTGTACAATACCCCAATTTTATTTGTATTTTTCAGTCCCCTTGTAACAACAAGACAGATACTGTATAGCAGGTTCAAAAGTTTGCTCAACACATTTTTGTAGTCACAGGTGTACTGTACATCGGAAAGGTTTCCCAAAAACTATTATACATTGATGCTCTTATTAAGATTTGATGTACAGGTACGCACTGTACATATACATGTACATACTGTACAGCTCCTACTTGTATAACAATCCCTGATGTGTCTCAAAGCAGAGCGCAGAAGAACTTCTTCTCCCTGAAGGGGTTCTCTGAAGTGGGCACGGGGGTGATGAGTGGGTCGTCGCACATGTGCGCGTCACAGTACGCCATCAGGTCAGCTGCGGCCTTGGATACCTTCAAGATATTGAGATTATGAAGCGATAATCAGATAAAACAACAACCAACGTAATTGGTTTATATTAAATGTGGTAAAATTTTTAAGGTTTAGAACATGCTTAACCCATTAAGACCTCGAACGCATCTGTGTCATTTTTTGATTTCTTTGGCTATTCAAAAATAGCAGATATACAAGCTCATCTACAAGCTCGTAGCGCGGCACTCGGTGCCGCGCTACGAGCTTGTAGATCTGCTATTCTTGAAAATTCTTGAACATTTTGCAAATATTTGAATATATATATATTTAAAGCAAACATTTGTAACTCAAATATTTGCTTCTGGGAGGTCCCTGGAACAAAAAAACAAGATGGGGGGTACGCGGCCAAATTACATATCATTTTGGGGGTCCTTGAAAAAGTTTGAGAACCACTGATATAGCAACATAGTTTTTTTCAAAGAACTGTTAGGATTTAGAAGACATTTTGTAGAATCGGTGCAGGTCTTAATGGGTTAAAGGGACACTATCAAGATTTTCAACACCATACGTCTTTGTTGTGTAATTTACCATACTCTGAAAAACCATTGACGTTGTGCTGAAACCTAAAGGTTTACTGAAGTAAATTATTTGAATTGGAAAACTATGACCCCATGACCTTGTCATTTGCTGTTTATGACAAGAGAACATGAAACAGATCATTGTAATTGTGGCCATAAACCATTATGGGCAGTCAGTTTCTAGAGTGGCCATCTAATAACCTGTATGGTGAGCCAGGCTGATGGCTTGCCCACAAAATGCATAATGGAAATTGTAGGAATTCAGAGAAAGGCCAAAACAGGCAGACAGGGAAAATGTCTGTCAATGTGGATCATTGGATTGCAAATACTGTTGTTTCTACAGACTATGGTAACCATTAGCAAATAAATGAAATGCAAATAAAAATGTGCTGGTGTCCCTTTAATACGCAATAAGGAATCATAAAAAGGTAAAAGGTATCAGACATGTTGACAGGTGTACATATCAAGATTTGAGCTGGACATAAACTCAAGCCAATAAGTGAACTGATCCATTATATTCCCTTATTGACTTGCAGTATAATACATATATATATATATATAAATTAATCATTTGAAACAATTACTGAATTGCACTCAAAAGTATCTTTAAAAAACATAATTAAATAAGTGGCAACAAAAACAAAAACAAACGAACATTTGAATTTAAATACATTCCAGAACTAACGGGTGTGTACGTTCATTGGCCTCACTGACACAACCCCTTGGAGTATGAATTAAAATCTAATATAGTCCTGGAGTAGCTCTCAGTTTCCTTTATGAAATCAAGTTGATTCTAGCCATATCCATAATTAATATCCATGAATCCATGTGGATCAAAGACCAAGTGAAGCTTCTCCAACAGTATACCAATTGAATTGAATTTTGCCAAAAGTTCAGGGACCATGAATATGAAATGTACACATTTTCCTCTCTACAGACCAGTGATTCTCACCCCATAGTCTCTGAAACTCAAGAGTACAGCTATTTCTCGATACTACCAGGTAGGTGATTGCATTCATGAATAGCAGCAGTGTTTTGCATCCCCAATGCTACCGATGAATCCAAGGTAAAGATCGCAATGTGTTAGATCAGCTATTTTCGCTATTCGTTGTACGATGGGCTTAAGTGATTCAAGGATTTGCCCCTTCAAATCTTTTTATTTTAAGTCCAAGCCAAATTTTTTGTTTTGCATATTTCGTTGCTGTAAAGGGTTACAATCAAGAGCCTCTTGATTGGATTTCATGGACCATGTTCTTGTTTTCATGAATGAAAACTGCTTTGTTTACATTTAGAACACAGGTTGAATAATGGCTTTTAAGTGAACTATTCATATACTGTAGAAACATTTATGCCTGATTGAATATTATGACTGAATGCATATATGGAGAGTGATGTTCAATCTGTATCTATTTTAATGTCCTGAACTGTCCAGCTACACTTAATATGAAATTGTGTTGTACAGTATGTCAGCATGTACTGCACTAAATATGAAAATCAGAGTATTGGTGTATGTTAAAACTGTCACCAAGACAAATCCCTGTACATATTGTACTTCCTCAGTGTTAATGTACTGTGTCTATTTATAATGCAGAGAGTGTACAAATGTAATGCATTTGTGCACCCCCAGAGTTAAATTAATTGATCATTTTACAGTGTAATGCACTTGTATTGTATAAACTGAAGCACTGGATTTGCCTTACCTTTATCCTGCAAAAACTGGCCTCTATTTTCAGTTGCTCAACCAACTTCCTGGCCTGGCCGACACTCATGGTGCTATTCACTGGGGTGTCTCCTTTCATCCTAGCCGCATGGGTAAGGAAATATGAAAAATGACAAACACAACAGCGTTTAAAAAACGTCATGGATTAGCGGTGCTGGTGCACACTGTAAAATGTGTTCATTTAACTCTGTGAGTGTACAAATGGATAAATTAACAGTGAGGATTGTACTGTGTAGAACAGTGGTTCTCAGGCATTTTCATGTCAATGATCCCAGTCACCCCACACTGGATGCTTGCTTATGGTTGTCCATCGAATCCGATGATGACGTCCACTTCTATCGGTGAGTTCTTTGGTGGCTGTATAGCCCTATCCTGGACCTATTGCAGGTAGGACATGTATATGGTAGTGGCAACGGCAACCGTAGGTGTGTTCCTCCTTGAGTCTCCTCTCCTGTCTCCTGGCTGTCCTTTCCTCCTCCAGCATTTGGGTCCCATCCAGGCACAGCTGACACCAGGTGTTACGGTCAGCAGCAACATCCTCCAGGGCCTCAGGTCTGATTTTACATTTCCTTAACGCAGTCTTCAGCTGGTCTTTGTAGCGCTTCTTCTGCCCTCCAGCAGAGTGTTGACCATGGTGTAGCTGGCCATATAGCACTCTGCGAGACAGCCTTACTACATGGCCCAGCCATTGTAGCTGATGCTGAGTGATTGTAGCCTCAGTCAATACTACCGCAGTTGGTCCTTGAGAGTACTTCATAATGAGGCACACGATCGCGCCAGGTAATTCCCAGGATGCGCTGAAGGAAGCGTTTGTGGAACTGCTCTAGGGTCATGATGTGGTGGCTGTAAGTTACCCAGGCTTCGCAGCTGTAGAGGAGTGTAGTGATGCAGATGGCTTGGTAGACATAGACCTTTGTGCGGAGATGTAGATTCTTGTTTTGAAAGACCCGACTCCGGAGTCTCCCAAAAGCAGCTGATGCCTGCTTGATCCTGTTTTGGACCTCATTGTCAATGGTGTTGTCTTCAGAGAGAATGCTCCCCAGGTATCTGAAGGATGGTACAACAGACCCTTGTTCACCAGCAGCATGAAGGTAGGTGGTGTAGATGGGATGTTGGCACTCCACTGGCAAACAAACTACTTCCGTCTTGATGCTGTTGACGGTGTTAAAAAGTACTGGTGCTAGAACACACCCCTGCCTTACCCCTGTATGTCACCCTTGTTCTTGTAAATGGTGACAACATTGGCGTCTCTCCATTGTTGTGGGACGTTCTCATCAGCCCAGACCTTGGTGATGTACATGTGAAATGTTCTTGTACAGAGGTAGCCTCCTTGACTTTCAACAGCTCAGCAGGGATGTTGTCATTACCACTGGACGTATTGTTTTTGAGGGAGCGGATAGCTGATAGGACCTCCAGGAAAGTTGGGGGCTGTCTATATTGCGCATAGGAGCAAATGTAGGCAGGTCGTTGAGAATGGTGGGGTCTGCATCAGAGTCCTGATTAAGCAGGGTACCAAAGTGTTCAGCCCATCTCAGCAGAATGCTATGCTGGTCCTTCAGGACTGCCAGGCGTCTGCTGTTTTCAGGGGAGTTTATTGGGCAGTAGATCTTCTTGACAGCATTGTAAAAGTTGTGCGTGTCATTTTTGTCGCCAAAAGACTGGATTTGACTTGCCTTTTTTTCCCCCACCACTCATCCTGCATGACCCGAGTAGCCCTTTGTACTTCAGCCCATTGCTGCCTGGTGCTACTGGATGAGGGGTTCTTTAAGGTTGCACGATGTGCTCCGTGCATGTCCTTCAGCAAGCAATGGATGGTTTCCGAGTTGTCATCAAACCAGTCTTGGTGGTTCTTGCTCTTATAGCCGATTGTTTGGGCTGCTGCCTCATAGAGGGCCGAGCTGATAGAGTTCCACTTCTGGTCCATGGTGTTCTCAGATGAACTCATGGAAAAAACCCTAGTTTCTCGGCCATGGAGCGACAAACGCCATTCCTTGCATCAGGGTTTTCCAGGAGGGGGCAATCTAGTCGCCACCTTTTGGGTCCTCGCAGCCAGCCACAAGGGGGGCAGGGGGCGCACATGTGGACCGTGGCCATGTTCACATGGTGATCTGTCCAGCATTCTGCACCTCTCATGGCACGAGTGATGTGAACGTCTCTGATGTCACTACGCCTCACTATGATATAGTGTATCAGGTGTCAGTGTTTGGAACG
>NC_137609.1:10875791-10948291 GCF_963280865.1 Gymnoscopelus braueri | reverse complement strand
ATATGGAACAGAGCCTTCATTAGTATCATTGGTAAAACCTGTGAAGGAAGTAAGGAAGAGGCCCAATTTCTTTCCCATATGGCTGCTGTGCATAGAGCCTATTAAATGGTATTATTACCTGTATGTGGTCAGTGTGGTCAGACACGGTTTAATTTTGTAGTAATTTTTCAAAACGTGTTCTACATGTAGAAGCCTACATAGTGTATTTGTGTTGCCATGTTATTACCTGTTTTGCCTTTTTTTTAAACTTAGTTTACTTATTCAAATATGTTCTTTATATTTGTATTTTAGTTTCTGTACCTTTATTTACTCTGAACTGATTATGACACTATTATTTTCACTGCCATGGTATCTCTCTCTCTCTCTTTCCATGTTTCCCCTGCCATATGCTTATTTTGTTGATGTTATTTGTGAGATTTTACTGTTTCATTTTGGTCTGTGTTTTGTATAGCACTCTGTCAACAATGTTTTTAGGAAGGTGCTGTAAAAATATGTTTATTATTAGTAGTATTATTATAACCATTATTGTCATAAATCTTCTGGCCAAATATGGCTATATGTACTGTATATATAGCCCTGACTTGGAATGGGTATTGCTAGGCAGATGAAAATCATCCAATGACCAAGGGGAATAGATGTGAGAGCCCAATAATTGATCTTCTCACCCCCAAACCTCTATAAAATAGTGCTTATGTAATGATAGACAGGCAGCTCTGGGGTTGGGTGTTGGTATATCTGGATCATCAATTGCTTTTTGTCAGCTTTATTGATGGTAATGTTACCGCTCAATAATTTCCAAATAGACACTGAGGGCTTGACCGTTGACCGTATGCAGACTGCTGTTCAGCCTATCACAGTGTACTGTCCCCATTGACGAGGTCGCTGGAGCTCAGGGCCCAGATCTGCATACTCCAATAACATGAGCACGTCTATTTAACTGTGTGACAATACAGTCCAAGTGTGTTTCGACTGCTATTTGCAGTATACACAGCAACGTCCTCAGTATTAATTTAACTCTGAGAGACTTAAAGCTTATTTATACCCCATCATATGATAGTTAGTGTTGCTTGCCAAAAATAACTGCTTGTCAAGCTAACAAATGTGTCCTGATTTTGATTAGATTTATGTTATTTGACATAACAAAAATACATATGGGTACAGAGCATACACTGCAACAAATACATATTCCTTGAAAATCTTGAGGTTAAAATAATATCTACTTTTTTCCATTGTGGGCACACCCAGCAAAGTGTCCTCCTAGCGCTCCTACCTACTGTACATACACACTAAACTATCACACATGTACGTTCAAACGAACATCCTCATACATTTCTAACGTGTTCTCTCATTATGGTTATATAGCAGAGCATAGCATGTTTAAACCTACTGTATGACAACACTGCTAACCAACATGTTGTGATGTAATGCTTCGTTAACTTCAAAATCAGTTCTTGTCGGCAAGTGCCAGGGTATAATTAAATTAGGCTTAATCATAAATGTTTACACTCTCAGGAATCATGTCAACACTGAGTAGCAGATGCTGCTACAGTACTGCCTTGGAAGAGGAAAACCAAAAAGGGAAAATGAATCACAAATGTTTTTTATTCTTTTTATTATTCCAGTTTTTACTGGATATTAAACATGGAGAATGACTTCACAATCCAGCCATCAGGTTTTCTACTGTACAAATTAGGATGCTATTATGGCAACATTATCATATCCAGCCGGAGCCAATAAACAAACAAACAAAACAAAACAAACAAACACATAATGACAAAGACTTAATCACTTGGTAGAAATGTGTCATTCATGGAAGCAATATTACAGCCAAGTGCTCAGAGGGGATGTTAATCGGAATAAGAAACAACATGAAAAGTACAATGGATACCTGATTACAGCTTCTCAGTCAGAACAGTGATTCTGAACTCTGCATGGGGACCTGAAAAACAACAGTTTTTCACTCTGGCTGTCTAATCAGACACAGGAGACCAGGTGAATTCAATAAACTACTTAGTAGAATAGAAACTTGAAGCAGTCCGGTCTCCATGGCCAGTGTTACCACGTATTTAATCAACCTGTCTAAATTGCTCGTCCTGTCATCGCACGAAACACTTTCAACAAAACATGAGTTCACCTTCTACATACAGTCAAACCACTTTGTTTTAAAAACACCTTTGCCTGCCCTGTGTTCACTTATATACTTTCTTATTTGACTCAACGGTTGTTCTCACGGGGATTATACAGTCACCACCAGCCGCTTGGGCCCCATGACAGTATGTCACACTGAACCCTAATATGTGACACCTATAAATCATGGCATCTTTGAGAGGCCTTGTCAGCTCAGGGCACTTGAAATAGTTTCACCAACTATTCTGTGCCAGGCAGACCTTACACGTTGTGAAACAAAACACTGGGAAAAGACTCCTCTCAGATTAATTTCAGACACACACACAACTCTGTAGAAATTCGAATGTTTTGGTAAAACAACCCTGGAGCAGTATTTTTTCCAATGTTTTGTCTCAGGATTTTCTTAACTCCGTTTATAGAGTGCCTTGACTACAATACCTCAGTAACTAAAACCTTGTAGTATTACTGGATGAGCTCAACAGTTTCTCTAGATTTTTCCAAGACACCTTCCACATCCTTGCACAAGATCAAAGTCAATTTAACATCATGACTTGGTCTTTGTACTTGTTGTCATGTCATCTGATTTATCGCATATCCCTTGTTCGCCCAGTGGGATGCTAATCTTGACATTAGTTATGAGATAATTACATTTTTTGTCATAATAAATTCAATTTTAGACAGATCTTTCTGCATATTGAGATTACTTTATTTTGGATTTTGGTTTTGGGGATCTACTCAAAGCAATAATACAAACTGTGCAAATCTGTTGAAAAGGGACAATTCTGGAGAGGCCTGTGACACAAGTCTCTGTATTATTGACATTTATACACATGACGACTTACTGTCAACTCCAACAACCAAAATATTCCTTAAAACATGTTTCTGAGCATTTCAATAAACACACAAAACTAGACGCCATCGTTAATTAATTTTTCTTTTAAACATTTGAAGAGAGCGTAGGAGTCACCTCTGTGCTACAATATCTCTTTCATCACTGCATGGACAGATTACTGAACCAGGCTGTTTGCAAACTTTTAGTTTAGCTAATCGTGAACAATGATATCAGGGTAGGTTATATTTGCAGCAGTTCAAAAACGTACCTAGACCGATGTGCTGAAAGATATATATAAAAATGACAAATGTTGGTGCTGACTAAAACTAGACTGGATTAAATCAATAGAGCAGAATTAAAATCCATAAGTATTTATCCCCTCAAAACACTGACAGGAAATTGTTTCCAGAATTAACACTGTTTGCTGCTAGAGAACAATTATCACAGTATCTTTCGCACAGTGAGCAATAAAAAGAATGTTCTGACTAATGCTGTCAATTCCCCGTGTTCTACACCCCTCTATGTTCTACCTACCATGATTGTAAGGAAGACCTAACAAAGTTTACAAGGCCCATGGTTGTGTATACAGTCACACTGGGAAGAAATCAATAAGGTTGACCTCATAACTGGCCGTTACATTGAGGCAGCACACTGAGGTCTGGATAGAACCGGAGAGAAAGAAAAACCAGGGCTTCCACATGCAAGCCCACTTATCAGTCACCGTCCAGACTAATTTACACCTCACCGTTCAATCGTGTCGCTTGAAAGTGACTGTTATTTCCAGTCCAGCGACAACATCACACAAGTATTGAGTGATGGTGTGTAAATTAGCCTTTAGTGATATTCTCTACCTTTGCATCAGCTTGAATGTGACGTACAAAATAACGCCCATTTAATATAGCAGCATTGTAATAGTCACAGTGCACTTTTTCTTTTTTTAAACAAATAATTACTAAGGGTTGTTAGCACATGAAGATAAAAACATTGTCTAAATACAAGGACTGATTACTACAATATGAAAATATTACATTTAAGATAATCAATCCATTATGAAAAGCAAGGGGCTTATAGAAGGACATTGTAGGTACTGCAAGTTAACGTGGAGGGTTTTCTTTCTCCGAGAAGGAACGGAAGCAGGGAGAAACAGCACAGCATTACTATGGTATCATACCTGAAGAGTTTTTACCCCCTTTATGAATGACAGAGGCTATCTGCATTTTTTTGTCATCATTCTCATCAATAAATATGAATCCGTATCTTTGAATTAAGTTTTTGGTACAGGAAATAAGACGTAAAATAAACATTAAAATACAAACATGAATAATCAAGCTTACACAAATAAACAATGCATCTTATCTTTTTTTCCATAAACATATCATACATAGGACTCCTTTCAATTGTTTCTGCTTTTCAAGTGCAAAAACACATATGGAAGATTTTTTTTTACACGCCAACATTTCAATTCTTTATCAAAACACTGCCAGTCCCAATTTATAAGAAATCAGGGAGAATGTGTTAACTCTTTCCCGCCTCCTTTGATGAGAGTCTCTCGAATACAAACGTCTGAGGTCAGCTTCAAGATTGGGTGAACCGTACAATGTAGTAACAGAAACTGCTATGACAACCACCTTGCATATAAAGTCTGTATTAAAAAAAGCGTCAGTAGTAGTAGTGCGTCCTCTTCAGAGGCTAACAATACTTTGAATCAAGCTTGGAAAAGATCGGAAGGGTGATTACAAAGAACAGTATGTTTGGTAGAGCTTCCCATGTTAAAGAAAGGCTAGAGGTAAACAGTGGAATATGGCGATGTTGACCAACGTTTGGTCTGATCGTATAGTGAAAAGAATTGTACAGCAATACTAAGCACACTTATTATCCTTAGGTTCGGTGAAACAAAGGGAGGATAACACTACTACACTGTCTCAACAGTAGAGCACTATTCATACAAAACAATGGTTCATAAAAAGTAAATACACAGACAGATATATACTGTATGTGCATACCTAAACGTGTGTGCACAATGAACCTATATGACTGTAGAAAAATATATAGCCTATTTTAAAGTCACATAGTAGCCCATAAATAAATTCCAGAAGCAAAATTAAGAAATGATTAATTTACAAGAATAAAAAAATAATAATACAAATCATAGTAGAGTTACAACACAGGAGGGCCTAATTATACAAGGCTGAACTGAAGGCATTTTTGGTTATTAAAGGAAATAATAATACATTGCAGAGCAAAATAATAATAATATTAATAATAATAATAAATAAACTATTAAAATCTGGAAAAGTGGCAACTAGCTGTAAAATATCGTAGTAAAGAAAATCCATCTTTCCAGCAACACTCAGCTAAACTATAATCCTGTGAACATTAATCTAAAGTACAAAAGTTCAAGTTCAATTGGAAAACGTCCGCTTCTGATGTTTAATTTCGGTTTGACAAAACCATGGATGAATTTTATACAAGACCACACCACATTTCCCTCTTTAGAGTTGTCCATATAGCATTACTTAGGACTAGAACTCACCCTAGAGTGGGGGGTGACAGGCCCAGACAATCTGGGGGTTCTGCTAAGAAAACTGTTAGAGTATGAAGCAAAAGCAGAGGGTGGGTGGTAATCGTATTCCCAGAACCCCATATACCGGTATGTCATAAGTTACGCACTCATTCTACACACTTCTCACACTTTCAAGATTTTTCAAATATGTTCAAAAATAGCAGATGTACAAGTGAGCACAAAGTGACGCTCTGTGAGCTTGTATATCTGCTATTTTTGAATAGCCAACGCCAAAATCTCAAATCACACAGATGCTTTCCTGGTTTTAATGAGTTAAGATGTAACGATTCCTTCAACCAAGGGCTTGGGTTATCAACTAACTTTAAAAGCTACCAATCAAATAATCTTGTGCTATTAATGCTTTTGTAAGACAAGGTGCCATAGTTTCAGATGATGGTTGTCTCAACCTAGAGGGAAGTGCTTTATAAGCAGAGACTTATATCCACTTATTGAGTCCATGGTGGACGGACCAAGGCCTACAACGTACAGTAACACTATACAGAAAGAGTTCACAGTGAGCCAAGTGACCATCGCTGATCAAATCAATGCCTTCATGAATAATGATGCATAGAGGTAAAGTGGAATAAGAATAAATACAAAAAGAGAATAAAAGTTATTTGACCACGGTCATCCACCCCTTAACTTCAAATGTGTAAGTATGTTTTGTAATAATTATGGTTTATACACCAGAGGCCCAGATTAGACACGCCTGTTATATTTCTTCAAGAGTATTCTAAATGTAAGTTGTTTTTAGATTCCACCACAATTTTAATTCAAAATTGTCGTGTTTTGCGATGCTCTTTCAAGTAAAAAAAACTTTAGAACAGTAGTGGAAAATTGTCACATAGGCCTATCATTTAGAAAAGCCAGCCAAAGTCAGTTATCAAAGAAAAATGAATAATAAGTAACTGAGGCAAAAAGAGAGATAAAAAAGATAGATGCTAGTTAATATTCTGTTACAGTTATGAGAGATTCATTTCCTTTAAATATGACACATAACTCGATCATTTGAATTGAAGTACAAGGTAGCCTTGATTTGGTGTTTACTGCAAGTCATACTAAAACACAGAGTAGGACAATACCATCATTGTGCAATATTCACCAGATAATTTAGGATCTACTGTTACTCTGTAATATCTATATTAACTCTGATTTCATTGTCACTGTAAGATATATATATATATAATCTACCGTAATTTCTTGACAGGCATTTCAGTAGCCTTTTTCCAGTGTATTAATCTGTGTATTAATTGTAACTAACAGTGGTTCGATCCCGGGCACTGACAACCCAGCGTATGAGTAACATGCCTTTGGGTGCGGCAAGACATGCGAGAAGTACAGAGAGCTGATGGTCGGTATTGCACTCCACCTCAGCAATCCATCTCCTAGGGGTCTAGTGCATTGAAACAGGGATAGACTCTCGCGTTCTCGGCTGATACCGTCAAGTCTCTCTGACCTACTTAATTGTAATGTATTTTAAGTACATTCTGTCCACACTTTTAAATTACCGTCCTTATGTACATTAAGGGGACATGTCATTAGTCGCACACACTGTGTAATTGTTAATTTAACTTATTCCACAGGTCAATTTGTAAAGAATAATAATACTGCGATTTTTTTTTTACTTAAATAATTCGTTTTTCAGATAAACCTTCATTGCAAGGCTGAAGATTTCTCCTTTCCTTAAAGCCCTACTCCACACATATCGTATACCAGCCTATTGCACATTTCCGGGACAAAAAAAAGGAAATAAAATAAAACTAAACTAAACTGTAGAATAAAGCAAATTAAAAACAATACCATAAATTGTCTTTCCAAGTATTATAATGAAACGGGAAGAAAACTGCATAACTTGACAGGCAGTTGGCAAAAAGGACCAAGCATACATGTAAAGTGGTAAAGTGCATTGCAACAGCCTTTGTGGTGCTATATTTGATGGAATCTTTAGAGTAGCTATGGACATGGCAGGATGATAATGGTGGACTATGTCCATTATGACAGTGTGTTCTTGTTTACCATGCTTCTGTGGTTCTGTTATTAGCAAAAAATAAAAAATGTAACCAGTGGAAAAACTAAATAGGATAAAAAAAAAGGTAAAGAGATATCTGAGAATGACAGTTTAGGCCTTTACAAAAAGAAATTGGCACATCATTTTTATAAACAGTATTACGGAAGAGGATAACGTTGCCAAGAATTTATGCAGGCTACTTCAATAACTGAACCATCCAGTTATTTCTTTGTTCGTGTTTCACAGTAATAAAAGTGCACTATTATGTCAGTTGCACTGCCATATTCACAAATGACAGTGTGGTCAGATTCTCTCTTGTAATGTAACCCTTCCAGGTTATTCCAGGTTGTCAAAAACAGTAGTAACGCTAACGCTAACATTATCTCTCTCCCTGCACAACGGACAACCTTTTCACCCTCTTTCCCTGACTCCTTCGTTCAGACCTGTGTCTCCAGGCCACAAAGTTTAGGCATGAGGATGCGAGGCGTGACCCCTGAGTTGAGGTCCCTCTCAAACTCCAGAAGCTGGCCCATGAAGTTGAGATTGGGCGACACCACGGGGCGGCGACTGCGTACATACTTGTAGGCGTCGGTCATGGTCATGAGGGTGTGCTTCATAAGGTAGGCGATGACGATGGTTGCCGAGCGGGACACGCCTGCCTGGCAGTGCACCAGCACGCCGTGTCCACTCTGATGGGCCTCCTCTGTGGGGGGAGATGTTATGATTCAGATTGCACAGCTTTCATCTAGAATCAGGGATCGAGAGAATCAAGAGGGGTTTATTTGACACTCGCTCATACATGTATCACCTTGTTTAACTCAAAACTCTCTCACTGTGTTTCAACCAAGTCAAATGTTAAAGGGAGTGGGATTTCCATTCTTCAGAATTATATTATTTTACACTATTTAGATATTTTTATTACACCCAGTATTATCAGTATTATTATCTTGTTGTTACTGTTTATCGTATGCCACACCAGCATTTCACTGCTTATAACTGTATGAGTGAGTGACAAATAAAACCCTCTTGAATCTTAAATCTTGAACAAAGACGCACGTCGTAAACACAAAAAAATCATTCAGCGTTATTTTCATCACTCTTGTGCATGAATTTAGCTGCCTCTTAAAAATTGTGTCCAGCCAATGGAGTATTTTGGAGCACATTTTAACACTTTTATTTATTTTTACAAACACAGAAAGGTAAACATGATTAATCAATGCAAAGCTCTTATAGATTCTATCTATAAGAGCTTTCTATCATGTGTTTATTGGAACTTAATGAAGCCCTGCATGGGCAAAACTAAAAGTAATAGAAAAGATGGGAGCAGCCTATCATTCCCTTTTTCGTCGCTTGATTCTTTTTGGGTCCAGCACCGTGTTTTATAAGCTTTTCAACCGGTCACAGATTTTTTTTTTGGTAAACACAAAAGGGATAACTGTTCGTCGTCCAGAGAAAATAAAATATAACCGGAGCTTTCCTTTCGTTTTTATACCATGTGAAAACAGGAAACGGATAACGGATATTTTTGCATAGGATGAGCGGAAAGTGAGTGGGAAGAGAAAATAATCAAGGATGGTACAGAGAACAGCGCAATCGTTTATATAAAAATCGTGTTTTTCTCGTCGACGGCGTGCAACGCCATAAAAAAAAAACGAGAAATCTCGTCGACTGCGGGCAAAGAGTTAAAGAAACTGTGGGGATGTGCATATCCTACCCCTTTTTTCCTATCATGTATTTATGCCATGGTTCCAATTATTGATACAAGTAGCAGCACCTCGTGCATATGTGGTGACTATCACTGATTGTAGACAGAACAGTACCTTGCCAGGGCATCAGCCCTTTACCTTGGCATTCCTGCAAAGCCCTCACCATCAATCATCTGCTGTCGGGCAGAAACCAACTAACTCCAAAATGTTCATTGTTCAGGAAATGAAAAAAACGAAACTAAAAGGTGGAGTTAGGAGGTTTTGTTCATCATTGATAAGAACAGATGAATGGACCTCCAAGCTCACAATGAGGTTGGAGGTCAAAAGGGGGTGGAGCCTGGAGTCAGCAAAACCAGCTAACTCCACCCCTTTGGTGGAGTTAGCTGGTTTAGCAGAAAGTTTGAGGATCCAACGGAGTTAGCTGGTTTTGTCAGATGTGCTTTTTAATACTTTTCAATGGTCATTTTTTTTACCAACACATAGACGTAGGCTAAAGGGTGTTCAATGGCACTGATTCATGGAAAAAAATGCAAAAGCGTCAAAATGGAGTTAGCTGGTGTCTGCGCGACAGCAACGATATGAACCAATGTACGGTACTTGGCACCATATATACTTAACGTAACTTAACTTAAGCTGCCAAATGTAAATACAAATAATCCACACACACACACACACACACACACACACACACACACACACACACACACACACACACACACACACACACACACACACACACACACACACACACACACACACACACACACACACACACACACACTTCTCACCAATGAATTCAAAGACTTCCTCAAAATACTGCCGCAGGTTTTGCTTGCTGTTGTCGGTGGCTGGCAGACGTTTGTAGCGTACAAAGCCACAGTTGAGGTGGTAGAGGGGCAGATGCGTGGTCACATTGACCACGTAGCCAATGTTGAGGCGTAGCAGCAAGTCCAAGTCCTGGGCGTCTCTCTCGTTTCCCAGGTAAACAAAGGGCAGGATGGGGCTGATCACCGCGTTCTCCGCGTCGGGAGTCATGGCGCCCTCGTCTGACAGACAAGCCGGCAACGACGAGGAGAGTGGCAAGGAGAGGTGCCCTGGGAGAGGAAGGCAAGCTGGAGATTAAAGACCACTTTATACTTGGATGTATGATGATAGCCATGTATGATGGGGGGGGGGGATAGTTTTTCTTTTTGTGTGTTTACTTTGTCAGTTTGTCAACATAATATAGAGTTGGGATGAAAGGGGTATTATACCATTAACCACTTAACTTAGTTGACTTTATTCCCATGGGCCCTGTAGTGGACCGTATTCCCATGGGCTACAGTAAATAACTTCGCAGAAAATAGCCGATCTACAGTACTGCAACACGTTGTGTGCATCTGCTACAGTATTTTCGTCAAGGGTTTAATGTAATAATAATAATAATAATAATGAAGTACAATCAATGAAGAAAAGAAAATAAGTATATCCAATACATTATAAAATACCTATTTTTGTTCCAAGGTTCTTATTGACAGTCTATTAAAGATGAATGCAGTGCAATATAGTATACATTATTACCTATCATTGTATACTCTCTATACTCAAATGAATATTCACTGAATCCTTAGATTTTTGATTCATAAAAACGTGGCCACATTACTCACTGTGAGAATGAATTAAACAGTTAAATAGTGAAAAGTGACTAAACAGTCAATATTTCAGATTAATACAAAAGCAATGGCGAGTGTTTCCTGAACCCTCAGGTGGACGTGTTGAGATCCCTACCTCTGCTGTGCACTTGCACTTCGTCTTGCTCTCTATTCAGTGAGTTGAGGACCAAGTGCAGTGACTGGGCGGTCGGAAGGGAATTATGTCCTCCGTCCCTCTCTCCCCTCTCTCTCTGCCTGGGTCTGGGTTTGATCAGAGTGCTGGGGGCTGACGGCGGAGGTGAAAAGGAGGGGGGTGACTGGGGGGAAGGGGAGCGGGGTGAGGGGGGGGAGCGAGGATATGCCAGGTCGCCATCTGGCTCAGCAGCGTCGCCCATCCCCACCTCACCACCACCTTTAGTGATCAAGAGCCTCTTCAGGGAGTTCCGATACTCGTCTTGCCGAGAACCGACAAAATCGAGGGCGGCCATCTTGCCCTGCTGCAGGCGCCGTCTACCGGCGTGGTCCGTTAGCTGAGGCTGTGGGAACTCCCGGAGGTTGTGGCAGTCCAGGATGACGCCGGTTCCGTTGCTGCTGTTCTGACCCTTACCCGCGCAGGTGTTCGCCATCCCCGCACAGTGGTTCTTTTGGGTTTTGCAGTGGGTCATCTTTTTGGCCAGTTCCTCTGGCCAGATAGTGCGCACGCTGTAGTCGTCGTCATCGCATTGGAACATGCTCATCGGGTGGGCCCCCGTGACTACGCCTCTCCCCGGGGGTTTGCCTCGGCGGGGGTTGAAAGTCACCACGATGGGGTCGCTGCTACAGTAGCTGCACGTAGAACTGCCGGTCTGGCTGGCTTTGGCGTTGCAGCCGGTCACGCAGCTCTGCAGCGCACGCATAGGGGCGGACGATGACAGCGGCGTACAAGGCAGGCATCCCCCCACCAGTTTTTTCCTAAACATAGCAGGGCTCTCAAACGTGCCCGCCTCCCTGGAGCAGGCACAGGTGATGGGCTTGAAGAGCTTGGTTCGGCAGTCGGACACAGTGCTGTTGGACGACGAGGTGTTGGAGGTGGAGGCGGTGGTGGAGAGGCAGCTGCCGAGAGTTTTCAGCCCCATCGCTCTGTCCCCGCGGTTCACCGCTCCGACAGGGTGGGCGCAGGAGAAGGAGGACGTGGTGCTGCCTCCTGCTGCTTGGCAGCTAGAAGAGGGCGCCCTGCAAGCTTTGCATCGTACCAACTTCCAGCAGCCACAGTTGAAGGGACGGGAAAAGTCTATGGTGCAGGTGTGGTCGGGGCTGGGGAAGGTTCCACCGTGGGAGGAGATGGGGGAGAGGGGTAAACCGTGGATAATGTGAGGGCGGTGGTCCCGGCCACGGGACGTGTGAGGATGGCTGAACTGTGGGAAGGAGATCGGGCCACGGGAGGGGTGGGATTGGGGGGGAGAGGGGTATCCGGGGTTCAGGACGGCAGCATGGGGCTGGGGCACAGGGACAGTGTTGTGATGGAAGGGCACGTTCTGGGGGTGGTGGTTTTGATGGACAGTTCCCAGTTTGGAACTCTTCTTGTTGCCAAGAGACGGAAATTCTTGGTTGCTTCTTGGAGGATAGCTACCGGTGGCAATAGCTTTCTCCCTCTCCTTTTCTCTCCTGGATTTATAATGCTGTGCTTGGGCCGGGACAAACTGCAAAGGTCCCCCGGGGGAGGCCGGCAGCTGACTTTGATGGTGACTCCTCTGCGAGAGGTTGTGTTCGGCGGCGCCGGCGGGCCTGACTGCAGTTCCAGCCCTTTTCTCACCTTGTCCCTGTTCCAAATGTAAAGAGACGCGTTTCCCTCGGCCGCCTTTTGCACTTCCACTGCGCCTTAACGAGTTGAACCCACCTCCTTTCAGGCCTTTGTCCAGCGACAACTTGATGTCAATGGTGTGTGTGTGGGAGGGGAGCCGTGGGCCCAGAGTCACCGTGCCGTTGCTGTGGCAGTGGCTAGGGACGTGCCCGACATCCACAGGGACAATTACAGCCTGGTGGTCTCCCTTGAACTTCTGCTGGGGGGGGCGAGGGGGTCTGCGCTTGCATTCCAGAGGTAGAGAGTTACCGGGAGGAGAATAGAAGTGGGGCTGGTGGGGAGGGTGGAGGTGAGGCGGACGGGTGACGTGGCCGTTCACAGAGTTTGATATTTGAGAGTGCGCAATGGTCTGCGGGGAGCCCTCACACAGGGCCGAGTGTTTGGGCCGCTGAATAACCACTATGCGCTCGTCGAGTGGAAGGGGAGGCATCTGGGTCTACGTGGCGCTGTACATTGAAGACGGAGAGAGAAGAAGAATGATGAGATATGAGATAATTACTGTGATTCATATTTGTTTGTGGGGCATACTTTACATTCGATCAATCAAAACACAAAGAGCACACACACACTAATAACATATGACAAATACTGCGTGACAGTACATAGAATACATACACAATACAGTGCATGCTTGTATGAGCACTTTATTTTCTATGGTATGTAATATTTTGAAGAATATAGGCTTTTATGCTAATTTAGTCAAAAGGGCAATAGTTCATTCCTTTATGTACAGTGTAAGCCAGATTCAGGAGATATTACCAAACAAGACACGACACAGACAACAGCAAATAAAGGATACTAATGTTTTGCATATTTATGCAAGTCAATCCTTTGGTTTCTTTTTATGAAAGTATAAAGTTAATTAAATGACCACCAATACAGACTCTGATTTTGGACCAGGGCCATCTTTCCTTTCACAACATTGGCGGAATTTGAAAGGAAAACTATAAGGATGTCATGAAATATATGAAGTTGTTATATAGAGGCATTATTTCTCTCTTTAACAGAGCATTCAAATTAAACTATGATATGTGGGGTTGATCAATGTGGAAGAAATGATAACATTCAAAACTTCCGTTGTTGTTGATCTTTGAACGTGGTGGCATTGATATCGTAACCACTGGCAAACACTCTCCAAACATTCTGTAACAGAGCTACAGTATTATGTAAGAGATTATTCCCAACAATGTAAATATTAAATGCTTTGAATGGACGGTTGGCCAGAGGCCATGAACCACCTTTTTTATGTCAACTGTAACCTGCATTGCAATTTAATGTAGTAATTGCACATCCACGCTATCAACAATTTATCAATGTATGATTAAATGACTTGTTTTGCCGTATAATCTACTGATGCCAAATACATTATAACATGACTTGATGGAAGGTGTAATCCATTCCATTCATTTATATGCACCTTGAAATGATATTATTCACCTTACATCATGGTCATTAACCAAACATTAAAACATCTTTATGTTTTGGTGTTTTGCATTTAAAAAGTCAAACTTTTTGCTGGCAAATTCTGTTTACCTGGCAAAGCCTAAAGATATGTCTACTCTATGCATTGTAAACATTGCTTCACTCCTCCAGACAATAAAGCGTAATGACCTTGAAAAGTAGAGCTTTTTGTAATTGCAAAACAGCTACAGAGCCAGCAGATTACAACACCTATGGTCAGCTATCAGTGAACATAATATGTTTTAATATATGGGTATATAACTACTGAGAGTGACTTCCCCAAGATGCTCTCTACTTGCAACTTGCTTGCTTATAACTGCTTGGAACTATCTATCACTTGTCTGTTGTCAGCTGTTTTATCTTAAATAATTCTAGGTATAAATAATTGACTATAATAGACAGAGTGCATCAACTAATGTGAGGGGGAAATGATTGCCTCCAACTCTTGATTAGATGAATATCACAAATAGAACAATTGCTATACCATTTAATCTTTGGATCTGTTATTTTGTAAATCAGATAATATTTAATTTTACAATTTTGATATCCCTAAATGTGGCCTCAATTTTGCAATAATACAATGATTTAATGCCAGTGATATAATAAGAATTATTCACCTATAGGCCTTGACATGTATTACACATAAAGAAACAACATGATGAGTTGGTTTCTCTTGGAGAGAGACCAATTACTATGGCTCAGAAAGAAATCAGGCACTGTAACTGCTAGAGGCAACAACTGACCACAGCCTATAAATAAGCATTTTGTCATCAATGTTTCTGTGAGATGGATGGTTTTATAGTTTAGTGCAATCATCACAAATTCTTAAAATACTTCAAAAGGTTGATAAACAGAAACTGGTCCCAGGACTTTTTTCTTTTGCTGATAAAAACAGAATTAAGCCCATAAACTGTGCTCACAATGAGGATGTGTAGTAAGTATCCTTTGCATATATTATTTTAAATATATATGAAATAATTAAGTATTCTAAGTCTGTCTGTATTCTGTGCCTGCAGAATGTCGACAATGTTCCTACATTTAACCTATTTTTAGCCTATATGGGTTAGCCTATAATAAGATTGGGGGTTTAAGCTTTAAGACTGCTATTAGATATTAGCCAGCACATAATTTGAGAGGCTTTCACTTGCACTGTAATTAACAATCATTGCTCGGGCAAGAGTGGGAGGAGTCAATACTGACATAATAATAATATTAATAATAATAATAATAAGATATTGGGGGCAGAAGATGCAGGGTGACAGATCATGACATGACACAGTGAAGACCACAGATTACAGGGAGGGGGTGGAGACATTTCACATCACATACTGACAGCATGTTCAAGTCCCACAAAACACATATACCGACCAATAGAGAGAATACCCCACGCGTGCGCTTCCTCATGCTTACTATATCCACGCACAATGTCTGGTGACAGCATCCTCATCTCTCTTTTTTTCTTTTGCCTGTGGTGAAGGGGGGTGGGGGTTACATTGACCCAGTTTTGTCATGGTAGAAGTCACCCTCGCTCTGATCACATCACACACGCTTGCTTTCGGCAAAGAAGAGTACACAGTAAAATCTTCAGTGCTCATTTAGCTCTGAGAGTGCACATTGCATTGTTGTACACTCTCAGAGTTACAAATAAATGAATATATACTGAGGATGTCAAGTAGAGGCCCTTTTTTATTCACTGAACACTCGGAGGAATATTTTACAATGTTTGACTCTAGTTTGGGAGCAACTTTGCAGCGACATTCCACAATTGTTGAATTCAATTAATCGCTTCTGAATTTTGACTTAAATGCGAACTAAACATTGTAAAATCATCCTCAATATCCAATGTTTCTTGTGAATAGATAATTCTCTATACAGTAGCATAGAAGCATTTCGCATGGTTTGACCAACCACATGGTCTGACCAACAAAATGTAAAACATTTTTAAGTCAGCTTTTCTGATCACTAAGTGGCACAACATATGATCTGCAGAACAATATGCATTTGTAATTACTTTTGATATTTGATCACAATCACCAGATTTAATGCCTGCAGTCTGATACTGTGCTTCAGACAAGCATTGCTCAGACTGATCTGATACGCAGCTGAAATATTCCTGAAATGTGCTTAAAATTGACTTCTGAAAACCTATAAAAGCACTGAGTATACCTATACAGTACTGCAGTACATTCTTTGTTCATTTTGGACCAGTATGGTGTGGTCTTGGCTGACTTTTCTCCCTCAGCAAACTGGCATACAATTCGTATCCAGAATACTGCTAAGTCTAGTTAGAATACCATTAGTATTCCGGTAAGCCTGGTTAGCAGTGATTCAAAACCAGCACAAGAGGACATCTAATTAAATGTGCTAGTCCACAGCGATTTAAAGGGGTTATAGAACATAGCGCTGATGTAACAAGCCGTTTGACTGTGATGCATGGGGAAGCTATGAGGTCAGTATGTGTCTGGTACTGCACTTGGAAATAAATCAAGAGAATAGAGGCTAGCTTTATGACGATTTCCAACTCTCACATGAAATAGGTTTGTAAGAATGGTAGGCAGCAGGTCTGCCATAGTGCTTTTCAGTGGATCTAAGCCAGAGTCAAAGGGAATGTACAGAGGCAAGCTAATCAGGTAGAATTAACCCTGTAAGACCCCCAGAAAAGCAAAGATTTTAGTTATAAATGTTCAGTATTTTTGAATAGCCAAAAAAATCTAAAATGAGACAGATGCGTTCCCGGTCTTAATGGGTTAACAAGCATTAGAAAGAGATTAAGGAAATGAAATATATATAGTCTATATCTAAGTAGGCTATGCATTAATGTTTACGGTAAAAGATGTGTCACGCTGAGCTGTGCTGCCTGTGATGTTAAAGGATTCACATTGTGAACATAACGGATGTGTTAAGAGTCAGAAGGTCAAATAGCCGGGCCCCCTGCAGCACACATAATTACACTAAGCTGTCATTCCCTTACACTATTATCCCTCCCACTGTTCCTAATGTCTATCTCAAAGACTAAACACACGGGGGAACTGCCCTCCTGCATGCATTACCTCTGTGTTTTCATAATGACAGAAGAGAATAGGTTAATATTTCTTTAACACATCAGTATCTCAACTCCAATTAACTATAGCTTCCACACTGGGTGCTTATATTCTACAGCAACACCCAGCCTTCTAAAATCCCTTTGTAGAAGCTATTGATGCCATTTGATATTAGCATTGCTGGGAAGTTGGACAGAATTGGAATAGTTCTGGGTCATGTATTACTCATCACTGCTGTCAAAAAGAAAAATGTCTCAAGATTCAAACCAGTTTCGACGCCTATGTGTCCCGAACGTACATCATGAGATTTTCCTTCAATGTGACAGCAAAGTGTTGATGAACAAGAACAACCGAAAGAGTCGTCAGCAACACATCAGAGTAAAATGTAAAAATGAAACGATAATGTGACGTTGCTGTGAAATTTTGGGTGTTTGATAACCTATCTCAAGCTAGTTTCAAAGTCCCTGCAGATGATTTTCATACCGTACTGAAATGAACGCATACCAATGCTTTGGAAAATGTTGTGTGCCAAGTATATAGTCGGTGGACTAAACATGCCAAAGGACCATTATGGTCCTTTAATACTGTTATAAATCTGTTAGTGTTGCTTATACAACAATATACCGTTTTTAACTAATAGTGAAATTCTGCTTCTACCCTGATTAGACCAATCTGAAAGATATTCTAGACATACAAGAGACCACCTGCCAAATTGAGTGATGCTCGTTCGTGAAAGAGACATTAACTCCTATCTTATCAGCCAACAGCAGACAGGGGTTCTATCTACCAGGGTCAAGGTGTGAATGTATGCAGCCTATTTGTTTGAATGTGAAACACAGCATTGCTGAAAAGAAGAGCAAGTGTGATCGGTAACCTTGGATAAACAAAGGTTACAAAAATCAATCCGTTTTACAGCCAGTTGATTCTTTAGAAGCCAAATCGATAATGCTATGGGAGACTACCCTCAATTGTGCAATTATGTTAAGCCAGAAACTTTGGACAGTCATTTTACTACAGGTCCGTTTGGTTCTCAGTTTCTCAGAGTTATGGTGGTCCTTGACATTAAAATGTTGTAATTGTAATTGCATATAGCAGCCGTGAAGTCCACACACCAGCTTCTGACAGTGTGATAAATAAAAAAACGGTTCCGGAAACGGTTACAAATGAGACGGAACCGATTCCGGTTCCTCGATGTTGGATCCGGTTCCTCCGATTCCTCCGGTTCCGGATCCCAACCCTCCCTCCCTGACCGTACCCGCCCCCCATGCTTACTCTACAGTGTAGCGTCTACACCAGGGGTGGGCAACTTTGATGATGGAAAGGGCCTCTATATTTCCACACTCACTCCAGAGGGCCACATTGCATATGCTGTTGGGCAGACACCTCTTATCTCCGTATTTTAACCTTTTCCGTAAATGAATGCCGTACTTCGCCATTCTATGTCACACTAAAGTAGCAAAAATAGCCGATCTACAAGCTCAAAACGCGTCGCACCGCGACGCGTTTTGAGCTTGTAGATCTGCTATTTTTACTATTTTTGAATTGGAATCCAGATTTTTTGTTTCTATTTTTGAATTGGAATCCTGAAAACTAACACTTGTATTTAATTATAAATGCATTTCATACCTTTTGAACTTAAATACAAATACATTGGACATAAAAAAGTCATTAAGTCATTAAGCTACTATAATATATACTGAAGTAATTAAAGCGGGTCATGTTTGCATGTTTGGAATAGTAACAGCTGAAATAAATAATATATCAGTATTCCAATATTAACCTGCGGGCCGCATTAAGTGAAGGTGGGGGCCGCATGTGGCCCCCGGGCCGCCAGTTGCCCATGTATGGTCTACACACTGACTGATATGCCCATGCACTTATTTAAAACAAATATATATATAATAATATATAATGTTTCACCAAATATGATGAGGCAGCTTGTGAGGTATCAAACACAAGCCTACGGGAATTGTTGCGTCATGCTCCACCAGAGTTATAAGAATACAGTCGATAGCACTGGCGTCATGCTGAGCAAAATTCACAAACCTGCTGACATTGGCTGCCTGTATTGACAGAAGTTAATCTATGAGTGGCACACTGCTAAACTACACAGTGTAACACAGGGAGGTGACAGCTATGCTGAGAAGTGAATGGGAAGCTGCTGTTGAAGACCTGGCATCCTATAGTGTGAATAGTTTCAATGTACAGATTATTAATTTTTTGATATTATACTGTTTTAGACTGATGATAGGTTCTTGGTTTACCTATGATCCTAGATTACTATTTCTATGCATTTGATGTAATTGCCTCGTATTTACCTGCTCTGGATTAAGAGCGTCATGCTACATGCCTAAATTGTAAATTGTACATTGTTGAAGTTACAGTTTTCTTACCAGAGGAAACCATTTATAAAAGATCTCTCATACACTAATTCTAGTGTTAATTTTAGCACCAAATTCTTAAAATAAAACAAAAATCTAAAAGTCCAAAATCAGTAAGCCAGAATACATATGTAATGACAGTAATATTAACATTAATCACGTGTTTTGTATTTGATGCCATAAGAAATGTTGTGTTTTCTTTACGTCAGTCTCATAGACCTCAAAATGGGGTCTGGGTACCCCTAGCTGTCATTGGGAAGGTTCCAGGAGGTCCCCAGCTAAACTATTGATAATTAGGAACCAAATGGACCTTTAGGGGTCTGTAACTCAGAGAGTTTAATTAATACAGATTTTACAGTGTAGACTCGGTTCCCAGTGATACAAATCATAATCAAATGGGGTCCCTCTGACCTAATGCATATCAAACTGGGGGTCATTCAAATTAAAAAGGTTGAGAATCACTGCCATAGATCACATGGCTTTTAAACGATCTTGGCCCCGAGAAAGTGACATCAACATCAACATCAACACAAGGATGCAGAGGTTAGGCCTGCAGGCACTGTAATGTGACTATTATGAGTTCAAATCCCTACCCATGGTGGTACGATTCATGATGGGCTCAAAATAAGAGTTAGAAACAGAAACACTGTCTCCTGAAGATGTGCTTCCAACGAGATTTAAGGTATTTATTAACCCCGGTTGCTTTGGTGAAAATGCTCAGGGCCTCAACAGCAGAATCTACGTATGTGAAGCTGGGTGTTGCTGAAACATGACTGCTCGGTCAACCTTCTCTGCATAAATGTTGCATACAGAAGGAACAGAACAAACCTCTGTAAGCTCTATTAATACCAACGCTACAGTACAGCTTGTTTGGGAAAAAAGATATTTTAGAATGTACGGAACTAGCCGCATGACGGGAATAGATCAAACAGATCAAAAGTCAGCGTTATGGGCTTTAAAAATAACATTAAAGGCAGCAGTGTGTTCAAACACTTCATAACACACTATTATTAACATGTATATATTTAGATATATTTTGCCTATACCTGCACATCCCCTGATGATTTTGGTGACCCTTAGACTGCTGCTTGGAGGTGAGCTCCAAGAGCTTTAAATAAACGTTCCAAAAACATACACGTTTGAAATATGTGGACATCTAATTCACGATCTGAACACTGCCTGTCACTCTGTCCTCTTCGTGTTGGCTTTCAAAGTGTACTTTTACGTTAAGACGAGTGCTTGAACGTTATCGTCTCTGTCGGGTGGAAACCTCATACATGTCCAAAACTGTTACTTTTCAAGATTAAAATTCAAAAATAGCAAAGGTAGCAGATCTACAAGCTCAAAACGAGCCTGTGGATCTGCTACTTTTGATGCTTTTGTGTGACGCTGTCGTTGTGTGATCAAGTTCATTTACGAAAAAAACACACAACGTTAAAATATAGAGATAAGAGGTTTATGCCCGACAGCAACGATATAACCTGAACATCTAAAACCAGGAACTGAGCCACAGGGTCCTTATGTCTATTCTCTGGGTGGGAGGTGTTGTTGACTTATTTTGACTTGAGCAGTGATACATCACTGTGCCTGCGGGCAGTGGTGGAAAAATTACTGCAATTTTTTTACTTAAGTAAAAGTATCAATACTACAATGTAGAAGCAGCCTACGCTGTTACTGGTAGAAGTCCAGTATTTAAAATTTACTTGAGTAAAAGCACAAAAGTATTGGCATCAAAATATACTTAAAGTACCAAAAGTAAAAATACTCATTATGCAGAATGTCCCAGTTCAATATGTATACAAACAAATCTTTTGAAAATAGCAGATCTACAAGCTCACAACGTGTCCCATCGCGACACGTTTTTCAAATAGCCGAAGTATATTGCGGTTAATGCATTTTTTGTAATAATAATCCAAATCTACAAAGTAATTAGTAACTAAAGTTTTCAAATAATCGTAGTGGAGTAAAAAGTAGGCCTACAATATTTGCCTCTGAGGTAAAGAATTGACAATTGGATATACTCCAGGAAAGTAACAATTCATCAAAAGTGTACTTAAGTACAGTACTTGAGTAAATGTACTTAGTTACTTTACTAGCCAGGTTGCATGCCTTCTATGTGTGACCCCATGTAAACAGTATCTCTGTATGTTTCCTGTTAATTGCTTGCAGTAAATTTGTTTAATGATTTGCTCATTTATTTCGTGAAATGTGTTGCACTTCCATGCCACCATATGAAATATCACACACACACACACACACACACACACACACACACACACACACACACACACACACACACACACACACACACACACACACACACAGCTTTGTCTATGTTTTTCTTCCCGTTTTATGCCAAGGCATCGTCCTCATTGCACCACATCCTATAAAAGGCAACATCATATTACAGCATGCACTAGCCTATGTTGCATCAAACCTGCTACTGCACGACTGTGAGCTGATGGGTATTTTCCAATTACATTGCATTATTCCACAACATCATATCAGACGTGTTGTTGTGCAGAACGATGTCAGCAAAGTAACGCAATTACATCGAATTCATGTCATGCTTATTCACTGGCTTTACTACGTACTGTAGCTCCATTCAATGCGTCATACTTCTGTCCACTAGATGGTGCTGCACAGCCTTAATGTCTCTGCAGATTTTCGCATCTTGGTAAAACAAGCTTTGAACCTAAACCACGATGAAGGACCGTGTTGCCATGTCCGCTTATAATAAGCGACTTTGGGCTTGGTGTTTCTGTTAAGTAAAGTTGCTTGTAAATATTGGTAGTTGCGGGTTGTTGTTTTGTTTTTGTTTTTTTTGGGGGGGGGGGGGGGGGGGGACTTGTTTCTAAAGTGTAGTTGCTTATTTGGGCTTGTTTCCTGTTGTTGTTTAAACCAGTGGTTCTCAAACATTTTCATGTCATGGACCCCCAAATTAGTATATTTGTCCACTGACCCCCACCTGAAAATATGTTGTGCCAGGGACCTCCATACAAGATTTGCGTTGTTAAAATATTCCAAAATATTCAAACCCCCCCCCTCCCCAGATTTTAAATGAAAATAGCAGATCTACAATCTACAAGCTCACAACGTCGTGAGCTTGTAGATCTGCTATTTTCAAATAGCCGATGTATATGTTTAAAGAAAGTGCTCATGTGGCCCATTACAGTCGCTTCTTTTGGGCTTGTTTTCCATAACCTGGTTGCTTGTTTCTCTCACACAATCTGGCAACACTGTTGAAGGATCAACCTTATAACGGCCAGGCTACAGGGCCCAAGACAATCCTAAAGGCCTATATTATGTTTGATGTGCCCGGCCGGCATACATTATTATATTATTATATATTATATAAACATTATAGCCTAATGGCCCACTGGTCTTTATACCCACTCCATGCCCTATGCCATGTAATCTGAATAAACTAAGCGGCAGCTTATTAAAGCAATTAACTGCCGCTTGTTTATTCAGCTTAATTAATCATTATTAATAATAATAATTGTCGATAGCAGATATCACACCAGGCGTTTTAATGTGATTTATATATATTTTTTTAAAGTGTCGCATATTTTTGATTGCATGGCGTCAGTGTCCATAGTCTACTCTAGACAACAGCATCTATTATACTTTATTATACTATTATAACAGTTTATGTGTTGTAGCCTATACGCATAACATGACTATTCATATCACTGAACTAAATACAGAGACGGCGATACGGACCAAGAAATAAGCAACCAGAGTGAGTAGCCTACACATGCAGGCTACTATATAGTCTTATAGTAAATTATTAAAAATGAAAACTCACATCAGGAACGGCAGTCCCGTAGTATCCCCATCATGAATGTGCAGCAAACAGAGATCTGGTCTTGTAGTGTGGCGGTGGATCCACTGGATCGGGCACTGGCATGATGATGATCCATCCAGATGTGAAGCGATCCTCCAACCCAAAGCCTTATTTTGTGCAAGTATAGCCAACAAAAAAGGGTCCCTATTTAAATAGGAACATATGTATCTACAAGTGAAGCGACCCTAAAATACATTATATACGTAAATAAATACATGCTTATTAAGGCTATCAAAAGTGCTTAGCCATAACTAACGTCATGTGTGTGTGTCACTGTTGTGGGCTGCGTGTGTGTGTGTGTGTGTGTGTGTGTGTGTGTGTGAGGGAGACAGGGGGGGGAGGGATGGGGAGGAGGAGGGGTCTATTGTCTCTTCAGTGGATGACATCATTCTGGACCAATGGCAAGCAGAAATGTGAGAAGGCAAATTAGCTTTGTGGCAACGTCCTCAGCACGTGTGTGTATGTATGTATGTATGTAGGCTGGAAGGATGAGATTAGATTATTAGATAGGCTACATGCCCAGCCAGCAGCCGATTGTATTATTCGCCAATTACGTGAGGTGAAGATAATTCTCAAACATTTTCACACCGAGGACCTCAAAATTTAAAATGTAATTTTTGGCCGTAGACCCAAAATATTTTGAAAAGATTTGTGTGGTTAAAAATGTCAAGATATTTATTTTAATATTTTAAACCCATTTTCAAACTTTTTCAAAAATAGTCTATGAACTACAAGCTCACAACACATAGATGTGCGATGCGTTGTGAGTTTATAGATCGGCTAGTCAAAGTATAAAATAGGTTTAAAGAGGTTAAACTGATTTTGATGCTATATTAACCAATTTTGTTTGAGACCCCATGGAACCACCTCAGTACTTTTGAGAAACAATGAGGTAAAGAAGCTGTAAACAAAGTGCAACTGCTACTGCTAGGTTGTGACCTGCATGTGTGACTGGTCACTCTTGGGGGTGAGCAATATCGTAAAATAAATAGATACATTAGGGTGACTAAGTACGGCTACTTTGTCATAAATGTGATTAAACTTTACGTGTTAAGAGAGGGGATCCTGATTAAGCCTATTATGCTACAGCTCTTTGACGTCATTAATCCAGATAGATTACAGTATATCCACGCATTTTCTTGCATCTCACATTTTCATTTGACGCATGTAAGTGAAAGCGTGACGTGTGCTCCTGATATTACTTGTTTTTCTTTCTTTCCTCCTACTGAGCTTACTGAAATTTGCATTAGTATAGAAACGGCTATACGGCACGTATGCATCAACATGACATCAACAGTCCGCAACAAATGCTAACAGTTGTTCCATAATAAAATGTATTTTTCTCTGGCAAGAGATATGGCATGCTGATTCGCCCCTGTGTGTCCGTACTTTTTTGTGTCTGTGTCTCTGTACACAGCATATCTTGCACACTACTAGACTGACCAGTGTCATATTTATTTTGTGTGCGTGTAATGATTCGCACCGAGCTGGGATCGTACCCAGTCTCCCACTCGGCAAACCGACACACAACCCACCGTGCCAATAGAGATAAACTCGATTGGCAGAGTTGTTGTGGCTGGGTCTTGGCCCTTGGTTTATGGGAGCACGTCCTCTCGCTTCACACCTCACGCCGCTCACGATGCGCACAACAACGCACGATGTCCTTCATGTCCCTCACACGAGAACCTCCTTCATACCCTGCCGACTACGCCAGATGTAGTGATTTGCATTGAGCTGGGATCGTACTCCAGTCTCCCACTCGGCTAACCGACACACAACCCACCGTGCCAATAGAGCTAAGCTCGTTGTTGAGTTGTTGAGGCCGGGTCTTGTCTGGGGCACTACATGCGTGCCAATTTTTCCCCTTTCTCTCAATTTAGTCCTGCCACTTGTGTAATATTGTCTCTGGTGACCCCTAATGGTTGGTTCTAGGGATGGTATTGCAACCACATTCCTCATCCAATACACTGCAATACAATGGAATCGCCTAAGCCTACTGCTTCTTTTCACCTGCAAGTGGTGAGCTTTACTGAGAGGACCGCGGTGGATTCATACCCACAACCTCCGCAGTGGTGGGCAGGCACTTTACCACTGCGCCGCCCGAGTGCCCTATCGAGGGCACTTCTGACGGCGCTTCTTTCTTGTTTTAAACCTTTTTATTGGCATATCAACCTGTTTACGAGTTGGGAGTGAGAACACACGCCTGCATTCCATTGTCAGTCACATTTAGCAGGACTACATGTTGTGTCAAATGTCTGAGTGGGTGACCCCTCAAATGTCTGAGGGGTCACCATAGCTGAGTGGTTAGTGAGCCCGCCTAGGGAGCCAGAGGCCCTGGTTGCCCCAGGTTCGAATCCAGGCCAGGTCAGCATATGTGTCGATGAAATTATATCTGTCCCTGAGCAAGACTCTTAACCCCTAATTGCTCACAGGTTCTCATTGTAAACAAGACCGCAAGGACTTAACTGAACGACCTGTTAAAAAAAGGATTATCCTTATCCTGACACGACAGTAGATGTTGCCTTAATCATCACCATAGTACGACCTGAGAGTGAGAATGTGTAGATTCCTCATAGTTCAACACGTCTGCTGACAGGTGCCTTTGACGAACCTGTAGGAGTCACTAGTGCAGCGACAAAGAATGCCCTCCCCATCCAGCTTCCCTCCCACAAACAAGCCGGATGCACCGCAAATGATTGGAACCCCTAGTCAAATCGCTCAACGACATCTGTTTTTTGTGAATCGGGCTCAAGTTCCTATCCGCCTGCTATACGTTTATTTTACACAGCTCCTACTGACGCAAACACAGAGAGACAGAGAGAGAGAGAGAGAGAGAGAGAGAGACATGCAGTGTGCGTAATCCGACACCCTATCACAGTGCTATCGAGTATGTTTTACAAATTGTCAGATAGAGAGGGAGTTCGAGAGAGAGACATGCAGTGTGCGTAATCCGACACTACATTACAGCACTATTGTGTATGTTTTACACTTCATCAGAGAGAGAGAGAGAGAGAGAGAGAGAGAGAGAGAGTGTGAGTCCGGTTGTCACACCCCTGTCTCGGGTGAGTCCTTGGGCCAGACCAGATATCGGTACCACTAAGTCGGCAAAACCTTACCTATACTAAATTGTTTTTTTGGGCCAATATAAGTAAATAAAAATATGATAGCCTTTCCATAGGAGCAGCTTTTTATATTTTTTGACATTTTGTTATTTTTCTCAATAGGCGGATTTTCATTCATAGCCAACAACATATTAAAAGTTATATAACACACTTTTTGGACATCACACTGCTCCTTTTTTTAAATAAATTAAACAAACCTGTGTCCAATTAAAGTAGTTGATGAAGTGGGTGTGGCCTATTATTTGGTTAGTGGCCAGGGGTGTGTGGGACCGCAGTATGAGGGCGGCCCACATCAACTACCTGGAGTTGATGGCGGTCTTTTTGGCATTAAAGCGCTTCAGACCCCACATCAGTGGATGTCACGTTCTGGTCAAGACGGACAATACCACGACCATGGCCTACATCAACAAGCAAGGAGGCCTGCGGTCTCCTACCTTGGACGGCTTGGCACGAAGGTTGATACTATGGTGCAACACGCACCTGGAGTCAATCAACGCCTCTCATGTACCTGGACTTCTGAACAGGGGAGCCGATCCCACCCCACCCGGGGGCCACACCGAGCACCGTGCGGCCTCCCACTACTCTTCCGCGCCGGGGAGCGTCGTTTCGGTCGGCGACGATGAGGCTGATGACGACGTCCTCACTCCCTACCAGGCCAAGCAGCACGACGAGCGGACCGCGGCCCCCCGACACCCGGCCCAGCCCCAGCGGGGAACCTCCACACTGTCCTTGTTCACGCTGAGGCGCTCACAGCCCCACCGGCCGAAAAAGGTCAGGTTCGGGCGGCCCGAGTGGACCTGTTTGCATCAGAGGAGAACGCGAAATGCTCGCTGTTTTTCTCAATGAAAGGCCAGGCTCCGCTGGGGTTGGACGCCCTGGCGCACGAGTGGCCGGGGGGGCTACTTTATGCGTTCCCTCCGCTGGAGCTGATCCACCCCACTCTGGAACGGATCAGGCTCCGGGGCCTGACGGTGCTGCTGGTGGCTCCAGCATGGGGCACTTGGAGGTCGGAGATAGCTCCCCTCCTATACGAGCGACCTTGGCCCCTCCCGCTGCGAGAGAACCTGCTGCAGCAGGCGGGGGGCGAGATTCATCATCCCAGACCCGCAGACCTAGATCTGTGGGTCTGGCCCGTGAGAAAATTTGAAAATTTGACTGCGACCGGGCTTCCACCTAGAGTGGTGGCGACTATTCAGGCCGCTAGGGCACACTCCACTAGGTCCGTTTATGGAACTAAGTGGGGTGTGTTCGAGGAGTGGTGCTTGGACCAGTCCCCGGTTGTGGTCCCGTTCCAGGCTTCGGTCGCAGACATCCTGACCTTCCTACAGGATAGGTTGGATCTGGGAAACGCCTTCTCCACAATCAAAGTATACTTGGCGGCCATCTCGGCCAACCATGTTGGTTTCGATGGAAAAACCGCGGGGAAACAACCACTGGTGTGCCAGTTCATGAAGGGCGCGTTGCGTGAACACCCTGTCTCCAGGTCCTTGTTTCCCACGTGGGACTTGGTCCTGGTGCTCGACTCACTCTCTCGTCCTCCTTTTGAACCACTGGAGACGGTGGAACCAAAGTTCCTCACGCTCAAGACGGTGCTCTTGGTTGCGCTGACAACAGCGAAACGGGTGAGCGATATGCATGCCCTATCGGTAGTTCCGGAGTGCATGAGGTTCGCTGGTGATAACAGTAGGGTTGTTCTTAAACCCAACCCGGCGTTCATCCCCAAGAACCACCTGGCGGTGGTAACGCCGACTGTGCTGGTGGGTTTTCGTCCGCCTCCGTTTGCCTCAGAGGAGGATCGGAGGCTGCACTGTCTTTGTCCAGTGAGGGCCTTGCGGCTGTATGTCCGGAGGACTGCGGCCCAGGACCGACCCAGCCAGCTGTTCGTTTCCTTGGGCCCCGGGCCTGGGGGAAAGGCGGTGACTAAGTCTGCGCTTTCCCGCTGGATTGTGGAGGCTATTCGCCTGGCGTACACTAGTAGGGGGGCCCCAGTGCCTGACGGCCTGAGAGCGCACTCTACTAGGGGTGTATCGACGTCCTGGGCCCTCTGCAGAGGGGTTTCCATTCAGGACGTCTGCACGGCAGCGAGTTGGGCGTCTCCCTCGACTTTCGCTGCTTTCTACAGCCTGGGCGTGGCACCGTCTTCCATGGCGCACGCAGTCCTGGGTGTGGCTTCCACCTGAAGGTGGGTAGGTGCATAGAACGGCCGTACAGGGGCATCTGTTCATGCCCCTGTACTTTAGTGTATGATAGGCCGACGTCTGGGCCTTAGATTAATAAGGCAGACTTCGGTCTGTCAGGGCCCTCCCCCCCACTAGAATAGACAGGCTGTGCCTGCTTTTTAGTTATGAGGCAATAACTAAAAAGTAACTAAAAAGTAATAATGAAGCACCCCCAGACCCGGTGGGTCTGGGGGTGCTTGGACGCCAGGGGGTCACGTCCCAGGGGGGGGCGTGGCCCTGGCGCCCAGGCGCTGGGGCAGGTATTGTGGTATCTCAGTTGTAGATACATTCCGGGGGTTTATATCTCCCATATGTGAACAATGAGAGAGCAATGTAGCAAAACTAAGGGTTACTTCCGTAACCCAGGTTTTTAAAATTGCGAACGAGTTGTTCACAGAAACACCCTTCTTTTTGCTTCACCGTAGGTAGAAGGCTACGTTTTACCTTCTAGTTTTACCCTATTTCTCATAAAAAGTGCTTGTTTAAGATAAGGCTGAAAATGACCACCTCAGAATGAAATACTATGGGTAAATTATACATTTCCTGAATCCTTAGGGTCATGTCAGTATTCCAGTTGTTGTGTTTTTTGTCTCTGATGTTTCTTGATGCCACAGAACTAAAAGAAAATATATGGTTTAGGCGGAAATTGTGAGAAAAAAAAGGTTATTAAAGGTTTGAAGAGCTCCAGTGACCACTGTACTTATCATACATAGTCACCAAAGGGCTTGAATGAAAGCTCAAAGTGTCCCCTTAAAAATGATACCAAACATAAAATATAAAACATTGTAATATGTCCTGAACGTGAGCCAATACCAAGATATGCACATGTGTCTAAAATGCCATTTTTCAATGGGGGGTGGTAACTTTAGCAGCTGATAACCCCAATTTAGCTGGGCCTCAGGAAGGTCTATCATACAAAAATAATATCTAGGGATGTATAGGAATAAAAAAATCCCAACTAGAATTTGCCATCCCAGGTGGTACCGATATGTGAGATTTTGGGTTTTAAGGGTAGTGTGCAACCTCTTAGCACGACCCGACATAATCAAAATGATGGCAAAGCACACAGTTTGGCAGATTTTTACATTTACGTTTATTAAGTAGCAAAACAAAGAGAAAATAAAAAATAAATATTATCAAAAACAAATTCAAATGTAAAATGAATCAAGTATCATAATGAAATAAACACAAATGATTAGGCCTACTATCATAAGAAACAAATGCATTTTAACCATGGTTTTAACTAAATATAATTACAAAACACTTCACCTCCTTGGAGACAGTGACAGCACCTGAGCACCTCAGCAGACTGGCAAAATGGCAAAGGTGTTCAGCCTTTATTTACCCCATGGCCCCTTCCACTAGACAGACCAAATAATCAGGGTGATATACAATATATCACTTCTGTTCAAATAAACCGACACAAAAATACATGTACATTTCATTTAAGGCCATAGATATAGTATTTGCTTTCAGTCATAAGATATTTTAACTTTCAGTAGGCTATTGTCTAGTCGTGTCCCTCTTTGACACATTCAAACCGAGTTGGTTTGGACCAATTTCGCCCCAATCAGTTGTTGGCTACAGGTGCGTTTCCTGGCTAACCTATATAATGACCTGAACCCCATTTTGACTATTTTTTTTTGAATGAACTGTGAAGTAGTTTACTTGTAGTTGTGTGTCCATAGACCACCCAGCAAGCGTGCACTCTTGATGGGCATGTACAGCACAAACAGTTGGCATGGCATTGTCCCTTTTCGTGACAATGTGTGGTCACATTGTCACGCCGGTGCAAGCCCTGTTTGATTAACAGCAACATATACTGTAGTACATTTATAAACGTGAAACATACCCCAAAAAACAAAAAACAGTCTTAAGGTTCATGCCATTTTGTTTCTCGAGATGATGTGTTGGCTCCCACAATTTTCATATGGTAACAGTCATAACAGTCTGTACTTCAGAAGTTCTGAAAATGAGTAGAGAACTAGAAATGCACAATTTCGAGAAATTGCCAGTGGTTGCCTGATGCAAGTCGTGAGTTGAGGCTTTATTTTTAATAGGCCCCTTCCACTACATTTGGAAGCCATTTACTGCCAAACTTTATGGACAAACAAAAATCTATATGATACTTTTTATCACAAGTCCAGAGATCATGTGTGGCAATTTTTTTTCTTTCTGTCTTTTTCAGAAGTTCTGTTCTTCTATTTCAGCTAAAAGGACATTTAGGATAACTAATCATTTAATTTGACTCAATCAGAATAAAGAGCCCAAAACTATATTTTGTGTCCTTTTTTATTTCACCAGGCTACACATGCATGTAAAAAATATATTTTCCAGCAGACCTCATCATTAAATCAACAATTCTCGTAAATTAATGCCTTACTACAAAATGTGTCGCACACGTTTTGAGCTCGTGGATCGGCTCATAGATAGGCTTTGTTTTTGGCCGCAGACCCCAATCTAAAAAGATCCAATCTTCAAAACAATTCACACTTTTTTCAAGATTTCAATTTTCTTTTGTTGCAGATGTACAAGCTCACAACGTGTGGCATCGCAAATCTTTGTGATAGGAACTTTTTCTCTTTTTCATTTTACACTAACCACTTCTACAAGCTGACAATGTGACACATTGCGGAGAAGAGGTTTGGTGTAGAGGGGAAAAAAAACAAAGTACATTTGGGGGGGGGGGGCTGCCTGCCTGCCTGCCTACAAGTTGGGGTGGCCCCCTATTGCCGGTGTGGGTGCAGGATATGCTCGGCTACATGAAATGCACGGGGTCCTGCGCTTGCTACCGACGTCACACACTATGATTGGCTGTACGTCTGAACGATGACGTGGCACATTCTGCAGAAACTCCAATATGGTGCTGAGCTCACAGGAAAGTCTGTACTGTTGTATAATATTTCTTAGCAAAGAATACCCATATTTTCACCCCCAAGGAATGCAATTGTCCATTTATTGTACATGTCACTATCACTTCAGTGTAAAAAAAAATCCCAAGCCATCGCTCTGATTTAAAATGAACATAACTTAAAAACTAAGCCACATTGAAAGATGATGTTTGGCTTGACACCATGTAAATCATCCATTTATCAAATCTTAGTCAAATAACAAAAAAACATCATGCATATTTAAACATCATAGAATATGTATTCAAAGATTTCACTCATCATTATTATTTATTAGTGCAGTCCCCAGCACAATGTGGTACAGCGGAGTCTGGCTCTGTGGTACTTAATTATAGTTATGGCCAGTGTCTTGCTAAAAATGACCATGCAAATTACAGCAACTCGCAAGCCAGGGAGTACAAGTGAGTTTTCAAATGTGATTTAAACACATGCAAGGTTTGAGATGCTCTAACATGGGGTGGAATATCGTTCCACAGTTTGGGCGCTACAATGGAAAATGATCCGTCTCCCCTGGTCTTCAGCCTTGTTTGTACAGAATTGGAGGGAAGTGATACAGCGAGGATGGCCTTATGCCAACAACATGGCTCAGGGGTGCCCGGGGCCTGTAGGATGTACCCCAGTACCCCTTAGCTTCTCTTTCATGACCGTAGGATAGGCTGGCATTTCCAAAACAATTGCTGCCTCCCTCAGGGTTACCTTCACTGGCATTTCTACTTCTGTCTCATTTTGCCCCCAACTGTCAGGTATCTCATATCCTATCTGGCCTACCTCTGGGACGTGACTTTTACGCCCGTCTTTTACCTCCAACTATCATTTCTAGCTAATTCCATCGATTTTTCATATGGGTCGTACCAAATTGGTTCCTTCTTGGGCCGAGCTAACTTACATGTTGCTTGCCGTAATACTTTTAGTGTCCCTACCGGGACCTCCTTCAGGGAAACCACTGTGATGTCTGATTGATCATCCGTATCTATGATTTCCTGATTACTCCCCTGTCCAGCCACTTCATATCGCTCTACTGGAATGTCCTCATCCCTAACTCTGCCTTCTCTTCGTTCAACAAAGCTAGAGGCTTTTAGGATAGGGCGCCTAGCAGGAGGCCGATACAATTGTGTATCAGGACTTACTGCCACTCCCCTGGTTCTTGCGCACAGATCCTCGGTGGAGTAATATGGGGCAGGGTTTAGATCTATCCCTTGTCTGGGGGTCTTTGGCTTGTATGGTGCCGTTGGCACTGTTCCTGCTAGGGGTCCGGGGGCTTGCTGCCTAACCTGGGAGGTCACAGTCCTAGATGACCTATATTTCTCCAACATTTGTTCCTGACTTTGTTCAGTTCCTAGCTGGGAGTTACTTACCTGAGGTTCTGTTTGGGGTCTTGTTACTGCCCTAGGAGGATAGGCTTGTCTGCTTATTGATTCTTTTTCTCTCCATCGCTTGGGACTGTAGGTAAATATTACTTCATCTATTGAATTGAAATGGTGCTCCTGATCTAATTGCTTGGTTATGGCTTTATTTGCCCCGGCCTCTACCATAGTGGCTTTAGACTCTCCATGCTCATCACCACTCTCCTTAGTCCCAATTTATCTGCTTCCTTTAAACCCCATCTCACTGCGCTTCTAATCAGTCCCTCACGGTCGTTTGTTCCTTCCACTTCTCCTATTTCTGAACATATGACCCCCATGGGAAGGTTCCATGCCCTCAGCACGGTCACCCCCTTCCTGTTGGTTAACGTCTTCAACGCTTTCGCCCAACTTTCCTTCTCCTGGGTGTATTTCACCCCTGCTGCCTCGCTCAATTGTTTCCTAAATTATTTGTTTATTGGATTTAATTGTCCGTCCACTACTACCAGTAGGGCATCTGCTGAGATATCCCAGGGATGCCCCCCATATTCATGCAGTCTCCCTGCATTTAGTTCTTGTGTAAATTGGCAGGTCTTTGGCATGTCATCCAGTAATCTCCTGAGTTGCAGGCCGACTACGTAATGACCTCCTCCCTGCCTCATGGGAGCAGGACTGAAATACGCCCCAGGAACCTCCGTTCCACTGAGCTGGTTTGGTGGGGTACTCGTTGGGTTTTCTGTGCTTATGTGGTCTAACGCTTGGTTTAATTTGCCCAGCTTCTCCCTACTCTCTTTGCTTAACTGTGTGAAGTATGCCCTACGACCCTCCACCCCTCCGGGGTGGATTGGTGGAGTACCCCTTGGGGCTCCTTTGTTTGCCGGGGTCTTTTGTGCAGGATCTACTGGAGGATCCCCCGCGATTACCCGGTTTACTGCTCTCCAAAGCCCTCTGCCACCCACAATCAAACTTCCCCCCCTCCTTGACGGATGGGGTCGTCTGTGATTCCCATGAAGGATTGCCTTCCCTGTTGGAATGTTTTGGGTTTGGTCCCTGGATGGCCGAGTGTCTGGTGAAACATTAATTCTTTAGGACCGTGAGGACCGGTCGTTGTTTCCCTGACCAACCCCCTACCTCTTGTTTCCTCTAGTTCTTTGTCACGGGTGTGGGACCAATCCGTCCTCCCTTCAACCCCTTCAAACCAGTCAGGCCCTCGTGCTCTATTACCCCCAGGCCCCGTTTCGGTGTCCTGCCGCCCTGGGCTAAGTCTCACTTGATTGCTTTCTATTTCTCTCTCTAGTACTACCTGCCGGTTTAATGGTTCCTGCTCTTGGTCTTGGTCCCGGATGGTCTCACCACTTCCCTCCGTGTGGCTATCCAGGGCCAATTGTCCAGTAGGGTCTACTTCCTTATCCCCTATCTGGTTTTGGCGACTTTCCTGCATTCTCCTTCTCTTTTCCTCACTCTCCCTCCGATTTTCCTCACCTCCTAGCTCTCGCGGTTCGTGTGGAAGTTCTGTGAATGGGGTGCTTTCTATATTTATTAGCTCCTCCTGATCGTCAAGCGGGGCCAAGGATATTTCAGAGAGAGGGGAAAACCCCCACTTTCTCTAGCCTAGACTCTCGCTCTACCTTCCTACTTTCCTCCAGCCGTGCTATCCCTTCCATCCACGGCTTCAACTCCTCTACTCTGTTTGCTGCCCTTGTCTCCTTGGGTACTAGATATGTATACATCAGTTCCCTGGAAACGTTATTCACCATTTTGACCATAGGTCCGTAATTCTCATGTGGGCACATTATGCCCTGGAAATACCAACGATTCACTACCTGATCCCGTAACAGGTTCTTCCACCATTTCAACCATTCTGACCTAGCCCGGTAACCAGGGCCTGAATCCTGGGCTTCCTCAGGACTTTTCACCACTAGTAAATACTTGACTTCCATATGTTTCTCTTTGTCTGCTCCCTGGACTTCATTGTCCATGGGATTCCCGATTATTATTACGTCTCCGTACTCCTTCCCTTCGGCCAGTCTATACATTAGCTCTCGCCCATCAGACTCCTCAATGGCCAGATGTTCTCTTATCTCTACTCTAGCCTCATCACTCCACGTGTCCCATCCCCCTCATAAGGGAATACCACTGCAGAATCCCGTTGTGCAAGGGGCAATTTCGGACTTGCTTTTGCTTCCGCCATTTTTGTTTTGGTCGACTGTGAGTCGTTCGATGTTAGAGGCGCTGGATTCTTTCCTATTACGCGTAACTCTCTGAACTTTCTGCTGAATTAAGTCTATCGCTTAATTCCGCGTTGCCTCTTAGGTTGTTCTACGGTATTTGAGGACCTGGTCAGGGACCCCTCCTACCCTCCTAGCTTGGACTAACTTAGTCTTACCCCAGACCCCTTATTGAGTCCCAGTTGAGGGGCTTGTGGGCCAATCTCCTGGTACTGACTATTCCCTGTCGTTACCAGTTGTTGTACTTCCAAAGTACCCAGCTCTTTTAGTATGCTATTTTTCCTTAAGCTACTAATTCTCTTTATTCACAGGTCGACTATTTTACTCGAGTGCTCCTTTCAGTTCTTTCACGGTGCCCCTCGAAATGTATAAGTGGTTCATTTCCTAGATCTCAATGAAATTCCCCCATATACCTACCTTATTTAGATCCGATAGTTTTGAAGAAGTCAATCCCAATGATCCCTGATTGTCGCCGCTTCCTCCAGTGCTGGCTACCGCATGATCTATTGACAGTAACTCAGATACAGGACAGCACAACAAGCTCTCATGGTCTTTCTAATCAAAAAGGTGAGACTTTCAACATAAAGAAATTTCCCAAGTTGTTGGTATAGTAAAATAGTTCAGGTTAATGTCTTCATGAAACGTGGGTTATGGATTTACGAACAGAGAGGTCACCTCAGGCATAGGCTAACATCTGCTCTACCAGCCCAGCGAGATAATTTACTGCGAAGACTCTGAGAAATAACCAGACAACATATATTTTTCACAAATGCTCAGCGGCACAGGAGTTCAGGTTAATGTCCTCATGAAACCACGTGGGTTATGGATTTACGAACAGAGAGGTCACCTCAGGCATAGGCTAACATCTGCTCTACCAGCCCAGCGAGATCATTTACTGCGAAGACCCTGAGAATTGACAAGACAACATATATTTTTTCACAAATGCTCAAAGGCACAAAGAGCTCAGATCAATGTCTTCATGAAATCATGCAGATTATGGATTTATGAACAGAGAGGTCACCTCAAGCATAGGCTAACATCAGCTCTACCAGTCCGATAAAATCATTTACTGCGAAGACCCTGAGTATTGACAAGACAACATATATTTTTCACAAATGCTCAGCGGCGCAGGAGTTCAGGTTAATGTCCTCATGAAACCACGTGGGTTATGGATTTACAAACAGAGAGGTCACCTCAGGCATAGGCTAACATCTGCTCTACCAGCCCAGCGAGATCATTTACTGCGAAGACCCTGAGAATTGACAAGACAACATATATTTTTTCACAAATGCTCAAAGGCACAAAGAGCTCAGATCAATGTCTTCATGAAATCATGTGGATTATGGATTTATGAACAGAGAGGTCACCTCAAGCATAGGCTAACATCAGCTCTACCAGTCCGATAAAATCATTTACTGCGAAGACCCTGAGTATTGACAAGACAACATATATTTTTCACAAATGCTCAGCGGCGCAGGAGTTCAGGTTAATGTCCTCATGAAACCACGTGGGTTATGGATTTACAAACAGAGAGGTCACCTCAGGCATAGGCTAACATCTGCTCTACCAGCCCAGCGAGATCATTTACTGCGAAGACCCTGAGAATTGACAAGACAACATATATTTTTTCACAAATGCTCAAAGGCACAAAGAGCTCAGATCAATGTCTTCATGAAATCATGTGGATTATGGATTTATGAACAGAGAGGTCACCTCAAGCATAGGCTAACATCAGCTCTACCAGTCCGATAAAATCATTTATTTTGAAGACTCTGAACCTTAGGGGACTTACAACATGCAGAAAGACTTATTATACTCACCAAAATTTGTTTTATTAACTTTCCTCATACATTACCTCCTTGGATCCTCCAGTCATGTCTTTCTTGAGCCCAAAATATGGAGCTTTGGCTCCCCCTAGTGGGCCCCACGTTTGGCGCCAAATTTAAACAAACAGGCAGCCTGACGCAGGTTAAGTTGAAGCTCATTTTATTGCCTTCACACAGACACTGAGTTACATCCACTGTTGGTGCTTAACATAAATTTCAGCCCAGCCATGCTGGGTATGTGCCTGCCATGTGTCTAGGTTAAGATGGTAGTTGCACCTCCAGTTCTTTGTTTCCAGTGTCCTTTGTGTGTGAGAAAAAGCCTTGAAGCCAGGTCCAGCAGTTTACTAAATAGAGAGAATCTTCATTACAAAACAGAAACACCTGCCACTCAATTAACCCTGGCACTAATCCCATAAGCCACTCCCCCCATCTCCACCCACTACTTTAGGATATCGCGTTGTGTAGTCCACCAGAACCAACAAAAGCCTTATCACCATGTGCTCTGGGAAAATGACCCGATGAGGTCGATTCCAGTGCACTCGAACGGAACTTCCATCAGCAGTAATGGGCGCAATGCACCCGTTGACACTGTCCTACAAAGTCATTAAGCGCCGGCCATTCCGTGACCAGAATTAGGTGGTTCGTCAGTCAGGAGCTAACCACCTTCATACTGTGTTTTGCATGTGTTTTGCATAGTAACCGGGTATTTTTGAATATCCCCATGAACAAGTTTTATCTCCACCCCTGTTGCCTCCCTCAAAGCCCCAGGCCAAACCAACGTCTTGTGGAGAATAGACTACAAGCACCCCGAATCCACCAGCGCCTGGTGTATAACCCCTTGAATCCTTACCCGAACACTGTGTGTCCCCCCTGGACTGGGGGATCCAGCAACCTGGATCACCTAATCCACCTCCATGAGTGGGCAGTCATCGTGGAAGTGTCCGGGATCACACCGCCAACACTTCTGCCCTGATGCCTGAGGTGCCCTCTGTGGATCGGCAGCAGCACCAGGAATGACTGGAACCTGGGCCTCCCCTATCGGCAAAGGGAGGAGGCGCACAGTGAATTCTGCTAGCCAGCCAGCTGTTGCTGTGGCCTCACACATCCCCAGGTAGGACTGAGGGTCGTCAGCTACAGTCATCCTTGGGAGGGAGAGGTTGGAGAGTGGTGAAGGAGGCGTTGCCAGCACTCCCACTGCCTGTCCTTGCTGGGCCTGCATTCGTTCTAGCACCTGGGTCTGCTTAGCTGCCTGGGTGTGTAGCATGCCTGCCATTTCAGCCATCTGCGCCACTGTTACACTGTAATTACAAAACAGAAACACTCGAGAACCGTCCAAACCTTGTTGGAGTGGTGTGGTTACAGACAGGAGATCCCCGAACCTCAGGGACCTTTTAAATGGGTTATACACTGAAGCGTCAGATTATAAAAACGTATAAAAACTGCATTTTACCCGTGGCGACGGAGGAACAACATATTCCCCGCCATGGTGATTTCAGAGCAAACTCGACCCTGTTTCAGGGAATTTATGGCTAATTTCTGGTCACCATCTGTAGATCCCTTAACAACTTAATTTCCCCCCATTAGTACTGTTCAGTGGTGGAAAAAGTACTCAAATGTTTCACTTAAGTAAAAGTATCAATACTGCAATGTAGGTATACTCTGTTACAACTAAAAGTCCGGAATTCAAAATTTACTTGAGTAAAAGTACAAAAGTATCGGTATCAAAATGTACTTAAAGTACCAAAAGTAATAGTACTAAAATGTTTGAAAATAGCAGATCTTCAAGCTCACAACGTGTCGCGATGCGACGCGTTGTGAGCTTTATCGGCTATTTTCAAATAGCCTAGGTATAAAAAAGGGCTAAAGTGGTTAATGTATGTTTTATAATGTAATAATTTATATCTACAAAGTAACTAGTAACTAACGTTTTCAAATAATTGCAGTCGAGTAGAAGTACAATATTTGCCTCTGAGATGCAGTGGAGTAGAAGTAAAAGTATAGACAATTGGAAATAGTCCAGTACCTCAAAATTGTACTTAAGTGCAGTACTATTAAATGTAAAATATTAAACTAGTAAATGTACTTAGTTACTTTACACCACTGGTACTGTCCCTGACTTAAGACAAAATATGGGCCTGGAGATATCACAGTTATAAGAAAGGCAGAGGGGCCACTTTAATCTACTGGCCTGCTCAGAAGAAATGTCAACTTGACTACCAACCGTTCAGGGTCCACTTATTATGTCAAATGCAGTGGTGAGCTGTGGATTTTTTAACTATGGGGGCTCTATTTTATGATGTCACGTGCGCGGGTGCGTGCGCGCGCAGGCATGTGCACATAGCCACTCAGCTCAGTGCTAGTTGAAATACTGTATTCAACATGTGATTATTAATGTATTTATATTTCTTATTATTTTTGTTGCATTGTTAATTTGTTGTTTTTATTTTTGTTTCAATTAATTAATTATTTTCCTTTTAGTTTTATATAAAAGCCCTTTACATAGATTCACCCACACATAAGTACTTAAAATAATCAGTCAACTTGTCTTTACTTGAAATAATCAGTCAACTTGTCTTTACTTTAATTACTTTTTTTTTAAGACTTACATTGCTTTCAAAACAGTGGTTTTTAAAACAAGTAAAAAATAATAAAAAAATACCCTTTTGCTACTCACCTTAACAAAGACGGTTTTATGGAGTTGAAAGCCTACTCTACTAAATGGGAACACTGTGAGCCCCGGCCAGTGGCGTTTGGTGGATTCTAACGTTGACCGGGCCAGACGGCTTTGACGGCTTTGACGGCTAAACTGTGTTTTAATGGCCACTCATTAACAATTCGGCCGAATGCAAATGAGCCCCATTTGAAAACAAAGACGACTTTCTGTGGTCGGCTACAACAGAATAGGGTGAGGGGCTGCTAATGTTGATTTTTCCCCTGGTGGATCTTGCCCCTACAGGGGCAAGCTGGGTTTACAGACCGGGCCATGGCCTCGTTGGCCCCAATGACGATACGCGCCTGGAGCCCCCACCTCACGTCTAAAATACACTTTTTGGCCAGAAAAGAAAATATTTCACCGGAATTAAAACCTGTTTTTGGTTACTCCACAGGGCCCTCTACAGATCTGGTCAATGGAATTGTCCTATTGACCAGATTCTTCCTTCCGTGAAATATTTTCTTTTCTGGCCAAAAAGTGTATTTTAGACGGGTGGGGGCTCCGCTCAGAGTGTTCCCACTTAGTAGAATAGGCTTTCAACTCCATTAAACCGTCTTTGTTTTGGTGAGTACCAAAAGTGTATTTTTTAATTTTACTACAGACGAGAGGCTGCGCTACCGCGGTGCGAGGGGAAAGAATCGAAAGTACCATAACGTTAAGGAGAACTCCTTCTAACGCTATGGACCAGAGCTAGACAGGGATAAGTTTGTGAGTGTCTGGTAGGCTACTAGCTCTTGTGTCCTCTGCTAAGCGATTAACCCTTTCACACTCCATGGCTTTTCTCGAGTAGCCTAATGTTATGCAAAGCAGCCAGGTTGAGGCCATTGTTTAAGGTGTTAAAGACGGCTCTCCCCTGACGGTGCGTTGTTGTGTTAATGATTGACGGCTCACGGGCGGCTGACGGTGTGTGCTCGGGCGTGCATGTGGAGCTGCTCGTGCATATGGAGCACGCGCAAAACCATTGCACAAAACCATTGCACAAAACCATTGCACACCAAATCATTGCACACCAAATCATTGCACACAAAATCATTGCACACAAACGTTGCATCAGCTACAGATCTCTACCTGAATGGGGTGTGTATTATATCAGTAAGTGTAAGAGCCGTTTGTGTGGAATTCCCATACTCACCGAGGGCGTGGCGGTGTCCTTCAGAAGAACCCTAGTCTATTTATCTTTATAGCACTAACTCAGAAAATGAGGCTTTTTGGAAGATTAAAAGCTTCCCTTTATTTGCTCAGTTCATAGTGGGTTTACAAAATGTGTATTTAACAATACAAAATACAAAATACAAATAGAAATACAATTTAGGAAGGTTTCATGTCTGTCTGGTCAGATTTACAAATGCCATAATTTAGGCTTGTCCTAAAATAATTTTGAATTTAGATTAAAAAGAGAAGGTTTCATTTTGGTCTCATTCAGCCTTGAATATAGGTCAGTCTAAATTTGGTAGTTCCAAAATTTGGTAGTTCCTACCCAGGTGGAAGACTGACTGTTGAAGGAGAGTTTTACAGTAGGACCAGATTCCCATGTGTGGACTGATGAAGTGGTTCAAACCCAACCTGGCGCCATGACCGGTCGAGACGAGTTACTGCCTGCACCCATGAACCGACAGCTTGTGCTATCACCCTTCATTTGTCTGCACATGCTTCTCCAGTCACAGGTTCTCTAGTTCACTCAGCCAACCGTCATCCTCAGAGTAACACCAAATAGGCTCAAAATAGAGAAATTTACCTTTTTAATTTAAGTAATTATTTTTTATACCTTCCTCCATGTGGAGCCATGACTGCTTGACATCTGAGCAAGGTGCAGGAGAAGAAGCCCCAAAAACCCAAGAGCCCAAAGGGCCCAAAAGCCCCAGAGCCCTGTGTCCAAAACCCCAAAAGCCTCTCCACGATGCTCATGCTTATATACGGTATACGGTCTAAAGGAAGTTCCCCAGACATGAGTGTGTGTATGTGTGTGCACATAGTTGTGCACGTCTAGGTGATTCTGTATGTGTCTGTATGTGGCTTTTTCAACAGCCACAAACACACAAAAAAAAACGTACTTTGCTCCTTCTCCGACATTATCAGCATGGCCATATATGGACATACTAGGGGTTGAATTAAACTTTTATCAAATAAGAAAACCTAGCAACATATGCAGTGGTGGAAAAAGTACTCAAATGTTTTACTTAAGTAAAAGTATCAAATACTGCAATGTAGAGGTACTCCGTTACAAGTAAAAGTCCGGAATGAAAAATGCACTTGAGTAAAAGTACAAAAGTATTGGTATGAAAATGAAAAGTAAAAGTACTAAAATGTTTGAAAATAGCAGATCTACAAGCTCACAACGCGTCGCGATGCGACACAGTTTTCAAATAATTGTAGTGGAGTAAAAGTACAATATTTGCCTCTGAGATGTAGTGGAGTAGAAGTAAAAGTACTGAACACTGGAAATACTCTAGTAAAGTAAAAATACATTTTTTTAAACTTAAGTACAGTACTTGAGTAAATGTACTTAGTTACTTTACACCACTGAACATATACAATAGGCCAATTGAGCTCTCACATTAAAAAAGCTGGAAGTATAATAATATAAAGTTGATTGATTGACTGATTAATTTCCTTTCAAAATAATCGAAAAGGTTTCAGAAGATAAAAAAAATTAATCTCATCCATTCCCCTTCAAATTCTTTCCCTTGCTTCTCTTACCTGTTGTCTTGTTTGAAGTAGAGAGGTTAAGATGATCAGGTTTCTCTTCGCCTACTTACAACCTGATAATAGGAGTTTTGGGGTATTGACCCCTAAACACACTATCCCCATGATGCATGATGCTTTATCTTTATAGCACTAACTCATAAAATTAGGCTTTTTGGAAGATTAAAAGCTTCCCTTTATTTGCTCAGTTCATAGTGGGTTTACAAAATGTGTATTTAATAATACAAAATACAAATAGAAATCAAATTTAGCAAGGTTTCATGTTTCTCTGGTCAGATTTACAAATGCCATAATTAGGCTTGTCCTAAAATAATTTTGAATTTAGATTAAAAAGAGGAGGTTCCATTTTGGTCTCATTCAGCCTTGAATACAAGCCAGTCTAAATTTGGTAGTTCCAAAATTTGGTAGTTCCTACCCAGGTGGAAGACCTTTTAGGAGTTTTAGTTCCAGATTCCCATGTGTGGACTGATGAAGTGGTTCAAACCCAACCTGGCGCCATGACCGGTCGAGACGAGTTACTGCCTGCACCCATGAACCGACAGCTTGTGCTATCACCCTTCATTTGTCTGCACATGCTTCTCCAGTCACAGGTTCTCTAGTTCACCTATCATACAATAAAGATATTTGGCTGATTTTGAGTTCTAATCTGTAATAAGTCTCAAGCTGCACTCACGCGAAGATTCTTCTACAACTTCAGAGCTTAAGTTCTTATTTTGGATGTCTTTCAGTGTGGAACCAGCCGTGTGCACCGTGAAATTCACTTCTTCACTATGTGCATCCCTTTTTAAGGCCCACTTTAGTTCTGCCCACTACCACCTTTTTTACCTCCCTGTAACTCCTTAACCTATCCTGACACTCAGTTCCCTCGCTTACTGGAAATGAGGCCTTTCTTTCCTCACCCAGGACAGGACTTTGGCAATAATGGTACTCTGGTCTCTAGAAAGCTCCCTCCCTCCCTCATCACTCTTGTGAGTTTAAGATACTTCCTATTTCCACTGAAAGCTTTTCTTTGTCCTACTACAGATTATTATTATCATTATAAATGCATTGCATCTACAACCATTGTTTCAATAATATGTTTATTGGAAGTCAGGCAGAAAAACAGTGTAATTCACATCGACATGACTGCACAGTGCATACGCACGCATACACATAAGAAAATAGAATGACAACTTCCCATCATCAATATAAGATCACAGATTAACATGTGATTCCATAAAATTACTTCTCCTGTGCTCCAAGAAAATTTGTTAGTTTTGCTGTCTGCTGACCCTCTGTAAATCATGGGTTGAGGTGTCAAACCGCATCCTGGTATTGTTTACGGCAGGCCAAGGATAGTGGCAGTTTGGTACCTGTTTCCTCTTCTCGCATAGCAACAGCGTAGCAACCGAGGGTTACAAGAGAGTCTGCATCCTTGAGAGCACAGTTGCTCTGCTGCTTCTGCCTGCCAGTTCTTAATACATTTCCTTTGTACTTTTAAACTGTTTGAGCATTTTTCTTCTGGAGAATTATGTTGTCTTTGAGTGAGTTTTTCTACCACATTACATTGTCCATCATAATGACTTCTAATCACTTCTTTTAAGAGTATATTTAGCTGCACTTGCACTTGTTCAGAGTTGACCTTGCCCTGCCTGTGGTACTTCCCCCTTTCCAAAGCTGGTTCTTTCTCAACATGCATATGTTTCAAAAACATATTTTTGAAATCTCAACTTCCCTTTCTTGGGGTGTGGCTCTAACTGCCTCTGTTGAAACTCCCCTCTCCTACCTAGTAAACAACACAGCTATTCACAAGTCATTATAGGTCAAACAGTAACACAGCTATTCAGTTATTCAGGGCCTATGCCAAACACAGCCTCATGGCATAATAATAACACAACATGGTCATAAAATGATCAAATAATTAAAGCAAAATAAAATCTCAGCATGATTATTTTGAAAACAAATGCATGTAGTAAAGCATCTTCATTCTGCCTGCATGTGGCCTTTAACCAATTGCTCTCAACATGTCTTCTATTACCCCTAGGTTCTCTGCATCATTCATCCCTATAGGTGCATTATCACTGCTATGCAGTGGTGGGAAAAGTACTCAAATGTTCTACTTAAGTAAAAGTATCAATACTGCAATGAAGTAGGCCTACTCTGTTACAAGTAAGAGCCCTGAATTAAAAATGTACTTGAATAAAAGTACAAAAGTATTGATATCAAAATGTACTTAAAGTACCAAAAGTAAAAGTACTAAATGTTTGAAAATAGCAGATCTACAAGCTCTACGAGATCTACGAGCTTGTAGATCGGCTATTTTCAAATAGCCGTATAAAATAGGGCTAAAGTGGTTAATGTATGTTTTATAATATAATAATTTGTATCTGAAAAGTAACTAGTGACTAAAGTTTTCAATGTAGTGGAGTAAAAGTACAATATTTGGATCCGAGATGTAGTGGAGTAGAAGTAAAAGTACTGGAAATTGGAAATACTCAAGTAAAGTACAAATACCTCAAAGTTGTACTTAAGTGCAGTATTTAAGTAAATGTACTTAGTTACTTTCCACCACTGCTGCTATGGACAGTGATGTCCTCTTCTTCGTACACATCCTCAATCAGGGGCGGTGGGGAGTAAGATGGACTGTGGAGAATCTTCCCCTCCTGGTGATGTTGGAGAATTAGACAGTTCATCTGATGAGTCCCCCTGCTGGCTGAACTATCCAACTTCAGCTGGCTGTACATTAACCACTTTAGGCCTATTTTTTACATAGGCTATTTGAAAATAGCCGATCTACAAGCTCACACGTTGTGAGCTTGTAGATCTGCTATTTTCAAACATTTTAGTACTTTTACTTTTGGTAATTTAAGTACATTTGGATGCCAATACTTCTGTACTTTAACTCAAGTAAATGATTTATTCTGGACTTTTACTTTTACTAACAGAGTACTTCTATATTGCAGTATTGGTACTTTTACTTCAGTAAAGAATTTGAGTACTTTTTCCACCACTGAAAAATAGGTGATGCAGAACAGTGGAAGGATGGAAGTAGGGGATGAGGCAGGGAATACAGTGGAAGGAAATATCCCACAACCACATCACTAATGCACTTCTTTATTGTGGCTATAACCTCGTCTGTGTATTCACTGATGTCGCCCTCATAGGGTGTTCGAACATGTCACTGTGTCCATGTGCTCAAAACAGTCTTGTAATGGGATCCGACTCATCAGAGCAGCATGCAGTGCATTGTTTCCACAACTGGCAGTCTGTTTGAACTTCTGTTTGTAAGCTGGGCGAAGATTAGATTCACCAAACACTGTGCAAATGGGGACCTGTAAGCATTTTGCAACAGTGTAGCATGCAGTGTAACAGTCATCTAAAACTTTATCCCCATTGTATTTAACATTTTTGAGCTGGAAGTATTTTGGCAATACTTTCCTCATTTTGGTTGAAATCACCAACCACGATGACAGCGGCCTTTGGATGCTTATTCTCTGCAATGCTAATAGCCCTGTGTAGCTCTTTGTTAGCAGAGTCTGTGTTGACAGCAGATTGTAGACAGCAAAGTGAACAATAGCTGTGAACTCCCTTGGGCCCCAAAATGGCCTGGCCCTACACAGTAACGAGAGGTATTCCTATTGTACTCATGGTGGCTTACAAAAATGCACACTGTATGGTTGAACAGCATAATAGTAATAGTATTAATAATAATAATAATAATAATAATAATAAGGGTAATAATAATAATAATAATAATAATAATAATAATTATTATAACAGATAACACAATGACACAAATACAGTATAGAACTAGAAAAAGTTGGTTATTGTGGCCTCTTGATGGCACTATAATAGGCCAATGTGAAAAGGGTGGCAATTCTTCCTCTGCCTAGTGGGAATCTGTGTGCATTCTGTGCATTTTGTTGCAAAAATGTGTTTTGCTAAATTAGACCTGCAGTGTGTAAAGGGTGGCATTTCTTCCTCGTCCTAGTGGGAATGTGCGTGCAAATCTTCACGGAAATCGCACACTGCGTTCATGATTTGAGACATTTTGTTAAAAAAGGACCAATCCTGCAAACTTTGGAAGCCAACCTTAGCCAATCAGGATGGAATATGAAATATCGGACAGATCCGTCTTGATTGATACTGTGTACCGATTTACGTGATGTTTTGATAAAATCTGTAGGAGCAATATCCAAAAATGGGTTTTGCACAAATCGGCCTCCTGGTGGCGCTATAACAGGCCCATGTAAAAAATGTGGGGCAAAGGTTCTGAATTGGCATCCAGGGAGTGTGTGTGCACAGTTTCGCAGCGACCGGGCCAACAGTGCCGGAGATTAGCTGCTCGCAGACAGATGGACGGACGGACGGACACACGGACGGACGGACAGGGGGTAAAACATACTCTCTCGCCATGCCTTTCGGCATGGCGGAGACAATAGTAACTGTCAGTGTGTGTTGCAAGGCATGCTAGGAAGCTCTTGACAGTCCGGAACGTTACAATGATTTCTATCCTGTATTGTGAAATTACCACAAGACACAGTTCATGGTAGCATGAGTTAACACCTGTTTATTTGTACTTTGCAACACATCTAAACGTGCATATCAATAAAATTTGAACAACAATGTTCGTATACAGTAAAGAATACTGATAATGTCATACTATCACAATAACAATGCCTCTATTTCTAAGATTCAAAAAACAATAACAACCAAAAATCTGAATAACACAGGCAAACACTCAGTTTAGTAAACCGTTGTCTTTCTTTCAGTACATACTGTAGGTATCACGTTTTTACAAATAATTAACCTGTTTATTCTGTGTGCTATGATTAGGAAACATCTTTCCATTTGAAGAAAAAAAAAAGATAAAGCTGTGCTTTGCTCTCTACTGTGCTTTGTAATAGTTGTGTTGTGTTCACAAGCTTCAGTGTATCACATTCCTCTAGTATGGATAATTAGAAGCATAAAAACTGTAAAGATCAAACAGTTGGTGAGCTAAAGCCCCGCCTTTGCCCATTCGATGCTGAAGACATAGTACTCTCTCTCTCACACACACACACACACACACACACACACACACACACACACACACACACACACACACACACACACACACACACACACACACACACACACACACACACACACACACACACACACACACACACTTAAGCATGAGTGTGCCAGATAATTCATGTTCTATAGCCCGATTTGAAGAAAGAGTTGTGTGTTGTGTAACAAATGATTGAAGTTGAAGTATCTGATATAAAAAGTGGTTTTAAGACCTTGGAGAGCACCCTATACTGTAGGTCAGCTGTGTCTTCACAAGGTACCAACGGGGGACAAACTGAACCTTAGCTTGTGGTACAGGGCACACAGGGCAGTGATAGACTTATATTCTGCTGTGCTTAGCTGTGAGTCAAACATACCATAACACCTTAACAGCCTTATCAAAATATTACATAAAATACTTGAAAATATATTACCCAAAAAGTTCTTAATCCAATACGTGCAAAAATAAACACCTATTCTCTCACAAAACACACACACGCACACGCATACGCACACGCACGCGCACACGCACGCACACACACACACGCACACGCACACGCACACGCACACGCACGCACACGCACACACACACACACACACACACACACACACACACACACACACACACACACAACATGTAAAGTGATATACTGTATAATAAATTCAATAATATATAGCTTGAATAATATCAATAGTAGTCTTGGTAACACACATAGTTTTTCACTGATCACCATTTCCTTTATAACACTATTCTCTATTATTCTGGTAAAAATATCAAGTGTAATGCAGTACCATAGTACCATGCACTTTCTATTTCCATTTCATATTCCCTTTCAAAGTAGTAGAAAACATTATAAAGTCTATATGAATTTGACATTCTTTTCAAACGTATACTCAATTAAAATATTATGAAATAATTGCACAAGAGAGGGGAGCAGATGCTTTAGCTCTTATGTTATGAATCATGTTACTGACAAAGACTTTTGAGAGTGTAGTATATTAATGGAATAGAATACACCAAAATACACCACTGTGGTGCACCAGAGAACTGTATGGATCCGTTTTCATATTTGTCTTCAATGCATGCCACTTGGTGGGGATATTGTTAATTTACCAGAGGACCTTTAATATTTGGAATATGCCTCAAGTTGTTTTCTGCAAGGTAGGTTTTTATGGCGTGGCTCTGCCAAGAGGTTAGCTGTTCATAAGAGTGTCGGTCTGTGTGTGTGTGTGTGTGTGTGTGTGTGTGTGTGTGTGTGTGTGTGTGTGTGTGTGTGTGTGTGTGTGTGTGTGTGTGTGTGTGTGTGTGTGTGTGTGTGTGTGTGTGTGTGTGTGTGTGTCCGGAGCTAATGATAATAAAACGCGGTCCAGCGTCAAACTTCATATGCACACCGCCAGTAGGCCAAGGAAGTACCATGGTCTACTGGCAATTTGTTTCACATATGCCTTATACCTTTCAAATATTGAACTTTAATTTTATATTGAAAGTCATTATAGGATCAGGCTGAAACCTTGCCTGTCCATCTCCATCTGTATGCATTCACGTCCCATCAATGCATGCAATTAACATGCTATGCATTCACATCCCAATGCATGTCACTTACTGGACTTTCTGTTACTTCTTTCCTGAATTTTGCTTTCTCATTTCTCAGGCTTCCATGGATTATGATCGGGGATCCCATGGCTACGGATCGAGGGTTTCCATGGACTAAGCCTGCGGACTGTTATAATTATTATTGATGTAATTATAATTGTTACTATTGTTGCTGTTCTCATAATTATTATAGTTAGTGTCCAATTTTGGGTCTCCCCTCTCTCTCTCTCTCTGTCTTTCTCTCTTCCTCTCTCTCTTTCTCTATCTCTGTGTCCCTCTCCCTCTCTTTCACCCCAACACAGTCAAGGCAGATGGCCGCCCACCCTGGAGCCTGGTTCTCCTCAAGGTTTCTTCCCGTTAAAGAGGAGTTTTTCCTTGCCACTGTCACCAGATGCTTGTTCAGGGAGGAAAACTTTGGGTCTCTGCTCTATATGTAAACTTGATTTGGCACTATAATATTTGAATTGAGTGGTCCACATTAACTGGAACATGTTAAAATCCCAGTATCTAAAGCAAACCTCCATAACATACTGTAGTAGATGGTAGAAAAGTTCAAAAGTTCAAAGTTCCAGAGTCGATCAGATACTGTACAGCATCAATAATAAATAATAATAATAATACAAACATTATACAAACGCTCGTGAAAGTAGACAATACAATGTAAAGACAAGTTGTTTCTCCCTCTGTCTCAGAAGCCAGGAACGTGGCAGTAGGCCTCCAGTGAGGACAACAGGATGTAGAGCAGCCAGACTGAGACGAAGAAGAAGACGGTGAGGAGCTTGGCTGTCCGTGGGCCCCCGAGCTCGGCACCCGCCACGTTCGCCCGGCGGCGGTACATGAGGATCGCCACGCACACCAGCGCCATGACGGTGAAGAGAGTGACGGAGAACGCCAGCGAGCCGGGGTTCACAAAGAACCTCTTCCCCTGGGTCTTCCAGTACACGGACGCGATGGTCCATGCCACGCCGATGCCCAGGAACACGTTCACCGCGTTGCTGCCCGTCACGTTACCGATGGAGGCGTCGGCGTACTGGTCCTGAATGGCGGCCACTTTGCTGGCGAACGTGTCTGTAGGAATACAGAGGATCGTGTGAGAATGTTGTGACAGAAGCACAAGGCAGACAAGAGAGGCATTATATTTCACCTATACAGCGGCGGACTGGCCATTTGGCGTACCGGGCAAATGCCCGGTGGGCCGCTGGGCCAGTGGGCCTGAGAGTGGGACGTGAGTGGGCCACCAATTTTTTATTTTTTATATTTTCGCTCCCGTTTTAGGATTATTACGGTCATTTCAGGGTCGCGCGGCCCAATTATTATTTACGTTAATGTTTGGCCTGGGATGCTTTCCAGCAGGGGCCTCAGTGCGGCTGCAAAGTTCATGTGCAGTGCTGGGCTGAAACGGTGAAACGCTCCACCCCCCCCCCCCCCCCCCCACCAAAATGCCAGGGCTGAATTTTGGTCCCAGTCCGGCCCTGCACCTATAATGACATGTCCAAAATAGGGACGCCAGGTTGAAAGTGCAGGTTATTTTTTCTTTTTAGGGTATAGAATTTGCCTCTGTATTGGGCATTGTTATGAGTTCGTAGTCTGCGCACAAAGTACTGATATACTGTAGTAAAAACAATTATATACATATACATACATATATATATATATATATATATATATATAGATAGATATATAGATATATATTTATTTTTTTTTTTTTTTTTTTAGGACAAAATAATAATATATATATAGAGAGAGAGAGATATGAAAATCTTCATAACTTTTTTATAATAAGGTGTGGTTGTCACAAAATCCCAAGGCAAACCTGGACTTGTCACACGGCACACTGTTTGGGAACAATCCAGACACCCACCTGGAACAGAAGTGCCGAGGGCCACAAACACAACAGCAGTGACTGAATCTTTGAGACCGACGGTGCAACCAAAGTGTGAGGCCAAGTCACCCGTAACGGCCGTCAGGGCGCCGATGATGGCGATGGAGACAAAGAAGCAGGCCCAGCCGTTCCAGTACTCTGTGGGCGGGACAAACGCGAACAGAACCTTCCAGAACACTGTCAGGAAGTGCATGATGTAATCAAAGCAGGAAGGTAAACGCTCTTCCCCACTCTCCTCCTCGTCATCATCACCTGAGAGAGAGAGAGAGAGAGAGAGAGAGAGAGGGAGAGAGGGAGAGAGGGGGAGAGAGAGAGAGAGAGAGAGAGAGAGAGAGAGAGAGAGAGAGAGAGAGAGAGAGAGAGAGAGAGAGAGAGAGAGAGAGAGTGGCAATGACTATGCAGAAAATAGATACACACATTACGTTATGTGACATGTCACTGTTTCTTAACGTCTGGTCCGGGCCCACCAGGACCCTTTCGGATTAACTCTGAGAGTGTACAAATGGAAATATGTTTCAATTATTGGGACCCCAATCTACACTGTCAAATTCTCAGTGTAAATTTTACTCCGAGTGCGTACAGATGGAAACAAATGGACCATCTGAATTACAGACCCGTGAGGGTCCATTTGGACCCCCTGGTGGTCCCCGGACACGACGTTAAAGGGACTACACCATGAATTTTAACTTTTTCTCCCCTACCTCTCTTCTATCCCCAAAAATACCCCAGTTTGAACACTCAGGCTTTCACAGCAAATCTGGGGTTTTCTGTAAATTGGTCTCAAACTGATTTGCACCCTGACGTCACGTCACGTCAGGGTGATCCCTTCCGTTTTTCAGTAAAAAAGAAAAAGAAAAAAAAATAAGACTTTTTTTTATTTGTATTTATTTATTAATATTATTATGTTTTTAATTTTTCCACACAGAACCAGGAGATAACATGCATACAAACTGGCCCAATAGCGCCCCGTGCCAAACAGGACAATGTGGTATTGCAGGTGAAAGTGCTTTATAAGCCAGAGAGAAGTTAGTTTGAATATATCTGAGGCTTGATTTAGGCTCAAACCTTTTGAAAAACGTTTGAGGGACATAAACAATATGATATTAAATATTATTATTCTTTTTTAAATTCATGGTGTAGATCCTTTAAGAATCAGGGCGTTATGTCTGTTTTTATGGCTGGAGGCTAGTCATTTATGAGAGGAGTCTGTCTGTGTGTCTGTCTGTGTGTCCAGAGCTAATCTCACAAACCGCTGGACCGATCAGCACCGAACGTTGTACACACACTGCCAGCAGGCCAAGTTTGTTCTTTTTACCCCCACATATTTCCATACTTTTTGAAATAATAATAACAATGGAAGTCAAGCTCTCAAAGGGCTAAAACCGTGCCCACATTTTTAGTCATACATCATAGATACAGTGGTGGAAAAAGTACTCAAATGTTTTACTTAAGTAAGTAAAGTATCGATACCGCAATGTAGAAGTACTCTGTTATAGGTAAAAGTCCGGAATTCAAAATTTACTTGAGTAAAAGTCCAAAAGTATTGCTATCAAAATGTACTTACAGTACCAAAAGTAAAAGTACTAAACTGTTTGAAAATAGCAGATCTACAAGCTCACAACGCGTCGCGATGTGAGCTTGTAGATCGGCTATTTTCAAATAGCCTAGGTATAAAATAGGGCTGAAGTGGTTAATGTATGTTTTACAATGTAATAATTTATATCTGCAAAGTAACTAGTAACTAAAGTTTTCAAATAATTGTTGTGGAGTAAAAGTACAATATTTGCCTCTGAGATGTAGTGGAGTAGAAGTAAAAGTATTGGAAATTGGAAATACTCAAATAAAGTACAAATACCTCAAAATTGTACTTAAGTAAATGTACTTAGTTACTTTCCACCACCTCATAGATATGACGACTGACGTCACAGGCTGGCCAGATGAAGGCCATGATCCCCATCGGAGCCATGCCATTCCCATGTGGGTCATCTGATTTTTAAATTCTGTCTTGAAAAGCATCTTTATTCCTTGGCTTTTAACCCAGTATGAGAGTTGGCTTTCTTTTTTTTCTTATGGTCTCATTGCTTTTATTATTTTATTGTCTTTTCTGTCCTTCAAACTGGTCTTTGTGTTTTGTATTGTTTTACAGTTATTTTTGGGCGGTGAAACCGCCCCTATAAGTGAGGTTTGGATATTTGGGCGGTGAAACCGCCCCTATAAGTGAGGTTTGGATATTTGTACAACAAATCCTGCGCTGTGATTGGCCAAAAAGTACCCCGCCTAACCCTGCACCGTGATTGGCCAATCACAGTCTATTCAGGACTGTGATTGGCCAGTGTCACATGACACATGTGCATAGCCCTATATAAGAAACCATAACTTAAAAAAAAACATAATTTTTTTTTTTTTAAGTTATGGTTTCGTCCATCATAAAGAGTGTTTCAATAAATGTATTTATTTTTTGTACATGATTGGTTGACTCCATTCAGTATTGTGATTAGCTAGCAAGACACCGCCCACTTCACACAGGGTGTGATTTTTTTTATTGTTTTTGATTGTACAGTATTTTGGTTGCCTCATAAATACACTTGAACTGGGCATTAATGTTAGTTTATGGTAACCGAATCTTTATTTGCACCGGATCGCACATGTGATGCATTTTTAATACCATGACTGGGCTTAGAGGATGTTGTTTTCAAACAAAGTATAAAACAAGTGGCACTAAAAACAAACCCAAGACAAGTACGGCATACATTTCTGAATAAGCTATCAAATATCGGTGCAGCAGTGAAGACTATTGCAGGGCTAATATGATATTGAGAGTGTTACTCACTAAAACAGCTGGTAGAACCAGCGTTTCCCGGGGGTGGTTATTTTATAGCGAGTGTAGTCTGGGATGAGCCATTTCAAGACTTTATTTGCCCTAAATGTGAAATTCATTCTGTAGCTCATTATAAAAGAAAAACACGTGCACACATTATGCAAAATAGACTCGTCAGGGTACAATGAACGTCAGGGTAAAATGAATTAACAATGGAGCATGCAGAAAATAAATGCATGCTGTGTGTGTGTGTGTGTGTGTGTGTGTGTGTGTGTGTGTGTGTGTGTGTGTGTGTGTGTGTGTGTGTGTGTGTGTGTGTGTGTGTGTGTGTGTGTGTGTGTGTGTGTGTGTGTGTGTGTCTCTCTCTCTAGGAGGCAGGGATATGTCAAATGGAGGCTTCATATTAAGCAAGTTTTCAGCCTGTGGCATAAATAAATGCTTCCGTCTGTTTGACCTGCTACCTGAGGGACATTTTCCCTCACAAGTGGGTGAGACTCCTTGTACAGTACAGTAACCTCAGTGCCGCTGGCCTGGGGAACCTGGCTTACATACTGTACTGCAGATGTCACTGAGACTCTCTGGTTTGTGAAATGAGGGACTGTATACACGTTGATCTTCCTGGGACTCACCTGCACTCACAGTCACAGCGTTGACAAACTGTTCTCTCCAGCTGCTGCTGCCCACAACCAGAGCCAGGTTGGTCTTCTTAATAAGCTTATCCACCGTGTTCTGCAAGACACCCCACAACAAAAAACAAAAAACATTTAATGTTTGTTTTCCTCAATAAAATTCACTTACTGTGAGTGAGAAATATACAATCTATACCCGGTAAAATGTTTACAGTAAATAGCCTCGTAGTATATGGCCTGTGTATGAATATACAGTTTTTTTCCCACTTTTGTTCGTACAGTATGTTTTCGTTTTTTGACCATGTCCTCATTTAGGGCTATGACAACCGCAGAAAAAAAAAAAAAAAGACTGATGACGCCCTTCATATTCTTTTTGTCCTGCTCAAGCACCTGCTCTATTATGTCCTGCAGGGTGCCATGGAAACTAAAACACATTTTCACTCAGGGTGAAGTATAGACATTTTATTGAGGAAGATGGGAGCATAAAAACAGTAATGCGGCAGCATAGCATTCAAACGTCCTCCGTGCCATCTCCCTCTCTAGGCTCTTCTATCCTCCGTTTTTCTAACATCCCAGTATAGATCCCTTTTAATATGTAGACATTCTACACTAATAGACACTATAACAATAATAGCTGACAGGTTCAGAATTAGTAGGACTGTGAAATCCGCTGTTGAATGGACTCCGCAGGGATTTGTGACTGGATCCCCTGCTGTGGAGCCAAACAGTCTCAACGAATAGACAGGTCACAGACTCTAATGCTCTACGACAGACATGATTTTTGAACAAAACCAAATAATATGCACATTTGGAATTCTACACGTTTCTGCCACGAAAAGGGACGGGGGAAGAGCTCCCTGGTGCGCTCAGCCAACCTCACCATCCCTACCACAGCATTCGTATAGGTCCTGGGATAGAGCTCGGTCCATACCATAATAGTCATGCCCCCCTGACAGCATGCTCTGGGTTGTAGCAGAGTAGAAAGACGTTAGGATCTTGGCGAGCTGACACCTCCCTCAGTTGTTTGTGAGGATCTGTGGGTGGAGTGGCCTGTTGCTGCTGTGGGTCAGTCATCAGGGTCAGTCATCAGGGTCAGCCACCGCTTCAGGGCTGCCATCAGTGTCGTCAAGGCCACTACTGTATATCATCAGGGCCTACTGCTGCTGCTGCAGGGTTGTTGACAGGGCCTGTTGTTACTTTGGAGCTGTCCTCTCAGTGCTGCTGCTGTTACGTGGCTGTTGTCAGGGCCAGTTGTTGCTGCTGGGCTCCCGTCGAGCTCTACTGCTGCCATGGGGGCTCACACACCAGGGACTGTTGCCACCACCGGGGTAACGTCCGGACCTGCCGCTGCCGCATCTGCCTGCCGCATCTGCTGGGCTGTCAACCAGTGCCAGCCCGTTGCTGCCGCCGGGCTGGCATCAGGACCTGCTGCTGCCCGTGGAGGTCTGCCGCTGCCATGGGGTTCATGCCAGGGTCTGCTGCAGCTGCTGAGTTCTCAACCGGAGGGGTGTGATTTGTGTTTGGGGGGGGGGGGAGGTATGACCACGGGGAGGAGGATTGTTCGGTGTGTGGCTGGTGGGGGGGAGTGTGTTCTAGAGCCCTGTGCGGGACTGTTTTCTTTGTGCCACTCTCACACGCTTCCCAACCGTTCTGACCATTCCCGCCCGTTCCCACAATGGTTTAATTTCTGACCGCCCGCAGTTAATTTCTGAATGCTGGCTCACGCCCACAGCGTTATCTACAGTAAGTACCATCAAGTCCCACAATATTACAGCATGGCCATTACAGCACCACGGACAGCGACACAGTGGGCTGGGATTACTGCTCCTCAGTAGGTTATTAATAAATAGGTGCAACACCATTTCAAAATTCAATTCTCCTCCTCCAGTTAGTTTCCACTTTGTCGGTAAAAATGTAGAAATGCATCCATATCAGACCTTCCTCCTTGCTTTGCTTTTGTATTCTAATCGCCAGCTTTGATCTTCTTTTAAACCTCAATTGACTCCATACTCTGCTCCTCCATGTTGCAACAGTGCTCCAACAACACTGTTGCATGCTTCAGTTCAGGTGCAAATCCAGGTTATTACAAGACGGTGCGGGATGTGTGGGACCTGCAGTTTATTTTATTATTATTATCGCCCATCCCACCTTAAAAAACTACTTAAAAACCGCCCACTCCCACAAGGTTTGTGTTGGGTCCTGCGGGACCCGCAGGATCCTAATCCTAATCCCAATACCCCCTTCACCAGCACAAAATATGTGTCCCCCCCAATATCTGTTTATTAAAGTTTTCAAAGTTCATACAACAGACAGTAGTGAAAATAATAAAAACAGTGATGGAGCAGCAAAGCTGGCAAGTATTAAGCAAGAGCACAAAACATTCTTCTTGATAATGACACCATTCTGGTTCTTCTGTATTAACAGGTTTCCTTCTGTCCTTTTATATTTAGTCTATTTTCTTTCATATAAAAAAAAAACATATATTTGTCTCCGCCAGGCCGAAAGGCCTCCGCCAGGCCGAAAGGCATGGCGAGAGAGTATGTTTTGCCCCCTGTCCGTCCGTCCGTGTGTGTGTCCGTCCGTCCGTCATTCTGTCTGTGGACAGCTAATCTCCGGCACCGTTGGCTTGCTCGCAGCGAAACTGTGCACACACACTCCCTGGATGCCACAGCAGAACCTCTGCCCCAAATTTTTCACATGGGCCTTTTATAGCGCCACCAGGAGGCCGATTTATGCAAAACATATTTTTTGACAGCACTCCTACAGATTTTGTCCAAAAATCCCGTAAATTGGTACACAGTATCTCTATAGTCATTAAACGAAACAGGTCTTTCAGATTTTTCATATACCATCCTGATACCATCCTGAAAATGCCTCAAATCATGAACACAGCATGCAATTTCCTTGAAATTTTGCATGCATATTCCCACTATGCCGAGGAAGAAAAGCCACTTGAAAATGTTCAAATCAGCCTCATGGTGGCGCTATAACAGGCCCATTCGTGTTTTTACCTATAACTGCACCGATCTGTGTAAAACTTTGTAAGCGCACTCCCTAGAGGTCAAGGAAAAACCCGTGCCCTGCATTTTTCACATCTGCCTTTTAGAGCGCCACCAGGAGGCCGACTTATGTAAAACACATTTTTGTATATTACTCCTTCCGATTTGATCCAAATTTCACGCAAATCGGTACACATGATCTCTATAGTCATGTGATCAAGACGGATGTGTTTGATTTTTCACATTCCATCCTGATTGGCTAAGATTGACATCTAAAGTTTGCAGTAGTGGCTTGTTTTGAACAAAATGCCTCAAATCATGAATGCAGTGTCTGATTGCCGTGCAAGGCCTAAGAAGAAATGGCACCCTTTTCACATTGGCCTATTATAGCGCCACCAGGAGGCCACAATAACCTACCTGACCTGGCGGAGACCTGTGCTCCGAGGAGCACTTTTTCTAGTTTTTTATACTTTGAGTTGTTGTCTACTTGCATTTGGGTTGAGTTTTGAAGTCGCCTGACGTGTATGATGACATTCTTCCTAACCAATATCAGATAATATTCTTATATGTTCTTAGTACCCCTCGGACCCCAAAGTGCTGTTAGAGGAGGATTTGTACCTCCAGGCTGCCAGAAGTTGCTGGTAGGTTAAAACTGTGAAAGAACAGGTTGTTGGTACTTTTCAGGGACTGTTTTACCGCTGTGCTCGCTGAACTGTAATCCTAAAATCCCCCCAACATACCTCTCTACAGTTGTTGCCCTCCAGCAAACCCTGAAGGCCCTGCAGCACTCAGCCTGTGCCAGGGCTTAAAGATCACAAGATCACATGATCCTTAAAGATCACATGAAAGAAGGGGTAGGAGGAGTACTTTTAACCCATTAAAACCTGAGGCCGATTCTAAATGTCAACAGGTTTCTGAAACACTTATGTTGCAGTGGTTCTCAAACATTTATTTGGCCCATGTATTTGGCCGCCTACCCCCATCTCAAAATATTTTGTTCCAGGGACCCCAGAAGCAATGATTTAAATAAAAAATGTTCATTTTAAAATATATATATATATATATTCAAAGATTTGCCAAAAGAAAAGGAGAAAAAAATGTAGATCTACAAGCTCATAGCACGGCACGAAGTTACACGCTATGAGCTTGTAAATCTGCTATTTTTTAATAGCCAAAGTATAAAATGTTTTGAGTGCCTTCCATGTCCATTTTTACACAAATGAACACTGCTTTTACTGTACATGAGCCCATACAGGACTGACAATCAGCTCATGTCCATCTTTGTGTTGACTAATCCTATGTACAATGAAATCAGAATAAAATAAAAAACAATAGTGCAGCAGCAGGTTCTCATTAAGCAACCCAGACAAATCAAGGGAATGGGGAACACGCTGTTCACTTTCTTATTGTCTTTAACTCATGAATAAATAATGTCTATCTAAGTATCCTGGTGTGCACCACTGTTTTGTTTATTCTGATTTACCCTGCACTGACTGGCACCCTAGAGAGTACTGTAGCACTGCAGTGCACGGAGCATCTTCTATTTTGAATAATGGAATCAATTAAGGTAGCTGGGAACACTGAAGAGGGCTGTCTGTGGTGCTAGGCGTGGGTGGTAACACAGTTCTGTTTTGCAATGCACATTCACTGTCCACGCTTCTTAAGAATTTCACCATGAAATAGCCATCTTAATAAAGGCTTTTTAACTTTTTGCCAGAAGAGTGTTCTGGACCTTTTGTTGAACTTTTGAGTTCCCTACAAAATAACACCTTCATTACATGTATTTGGACTTCTAAGTCCTGTTTCAGACCTTTTCTGATTTCCCTGTCAGGGTGGACTTAAGCCTATATGCCGCCCGATGGCATACAGGTAAAGCATGACATTACCAGCTAAATCTTGTTACTGAGTGTAAAACGTTTTTACATGTGATTGATTACCGTTAATGATCCTGAAGAGCTTTGCTTGAATTACCTTAAATTCATAGGACTCTTCAATGACGACATCCAACCTGGTGTGCTCTCCCATACTGGGGCAGCCCATCTTGGCTACATCCTCCAGCCCTCCTGCTGGCTTGTTATCATTGGAGTCTCCTGGTTACAAAAGGAGGAGCACATTCATGTCAACCCACAGTGGACATCATACACAGTAAGTGTCTAACTGTGACAGTGTAAAGGTTTATTACGCTGTCATAGTTCAATTGGTTTGCCTGTGGCTTGGATTTGGGTCATGTGGTGTTGTTCACTGCAGGGTCAATGAAAAGCGGTAAGAAATTAGGAAGATTCCAAGGGTCCTGGGCAGATAGGGGCCCTCATAAATGACAACATTTGGGGGACTAATATGGAACCAGTAATTTCAATTGGCATCTCTGACTCTGAGTTGACTTACCGTGTTTCTGTCCCACCTCCAGCAGAATGGGCTCCTCCAGGACGATGGTGAAGGTCTTGTTCTTCTCATACTCTTCATCATCAATAATCTTCACTTCCAGCAGCTTCCTAAAAACAGGCGGGTCATAATATTAGCTGTTGGTGAGTAAGACTGAATCAGATGACAACTAAAATGAAACACGAAAATTAGTATAATGCAGAGTTGGCATAACAAGAGTGTGTGTGTGGACTGTTAATGATTGGTGATGGACTGTGTGTTTAAGGACTCGCCTGTGTGCTTGTGCATGCCATCCATACATTTGTGTGTTTTTTTTTGTTTTTACCACTGCGCCACCCGAGCGCCTGTTATGCTGTGTGGATAGATGAGTGCTGTCTATCAGTGGGTGGAAAAAGTACTCACATTTCTTACTTAAGTAAAAGTATCGATACTGCAAAATAGAAATACTCTGTTACAAGTAAAAGTCCGGAATTCAAAATTTACTTGAGTAAAAGTACGAAAGTATTGGTATCAAAATATACTTAAAGTACAAAAGTAGAAAGAACTCATTATGCACAATGTCCCATTTCACAAGTTTTCAAATGTATAAAATGTATAAAAATCTCTTGAAAATAGCAGATCTACAAGCTCACAATGCGTCGCATCGCGACGCATTGTGAGCTTGTAGGGCTATTTTCAAATGGCCGAAATGTATATAGGGCTGAAGTGGTTAATCTATGTTTTGTAATAATAATCAAAATCTACAACGTTGCTAGTAACGAAAGTTTTCAAATAATTGTAGTGGAGTAAAAGTACAATATTTGCCTCTGAGATGTAATGGAGTAGAAGTAAAAGTAGGCTACTGAAAATTGGAAATACTCCAGTAAAGTAAAAAATCACACCCAGTGTGAAGTGGGCGGTGTGGTCACAGTGGTCATCACAGTGATGGAAGTTCACTTAAAGAAAAGTAATATTGTGGACCAACCATTGTACACCCCTAACTAAAAACCATAAATGTGTTTTTTTTAAGTGCATAGTCCTATTTTTAGGGCTATGCACATGCTATACACTGGTGGCCAATCACAGCGCAGGGTTGGGGGGGTGCAATGGGTGGGGGGGGGGGGTCCAAACCTCACATATAGGGGCGGTTTCACCGCCCAAAAATACCTCAAAATTGTACTTAAGTACAGTACTTGAGTAAATGTACTTTTGTTACTTTACACCACTGCTGTCTATGGTGCTGAAGCTTTGCTATGTTAGATAGGTGAGTGCTGTCCATGGTGCTGAAGCTTTGCTATGTTAGATAGGTGAGTGCTGTCTATGGTGCTGAAGCTTTGCTATGTTAGATAGGTGAGTGCTGTCTATGGTGCTGAAGCTTTGCTATGTTAGATAGGTGAGTGCTGTCTATGGTGCTGAAGCTTTGCTATGTTAGATAGGTGAGTGCTGTCTATGGTGCTGAAGCTTTGCTATGTTAGATAGGTGAGTGCTGTCCATGGTGCTGAAGCTTTGCTATGTTAGATAGGTGAGTGCTGTCTATGGTGCTGAAGCTTTGCTATGTTAGATAGGTGAGTGCTGTCCATGGTGCTGAAGCTTTGCTATGTTAGATAGGTGAGTGCTGTCTATGGTGCTGAAGCTTTGCTATGTTAGATAGGTGAGTGTTGTCCATGGTGCTGAAGTTTTGCTATGTTAGAGAGATGAGTGCTGTCCATGGTGCTGAAGCTTTGCTATGTTAGAGAGGTGAGTGCTGTCCATGGTGCTGAAGCTTCGCCATGTTAGATAGGTGAGTGCTGTCTATGGTGCTGAAGCTCTTCTATGTTAGATAGGTGAGTGCTGTCCATGGTGCTGAAGCTTTGCTATGTTAGAGAGTTGAGTGCTGTCCATGGTGCTGAAGCTTAGCTGCGCGGAAAGGAGAATGCTGCTCATGATATAAAGCTGATTCTGGTGCCAAAGCTTAACCACTTAACCCCAGCATCCATATTCTGTGGGGAACATTCGTGTGCATGTTTGTGTGTATAACTGCAATATGTGACCATCTGTCCAACATTTGGCTGCTTGAACCAATGAGTGAGTGACAAATAAACCATCTTGAATCTTGACTCATAATTTTAATTAAGCGTGTTAAACGTTGGCCACCCTGCTTCTATACTGTACACACAATGCTGATGCCAATACAGTATACTGTAACATCATTTTAGTTGTCTTCAATTCAGCATTTGACAGTTGAATATAATGTAGAGTATATTTGTGAAAATACAGCCTATTTACAGGGTGAACAATATATTTAAGTAAGTATGGTAAAATGGCTCATGTCACCTGGCCTCGCCTTTACTTGTTTCTACCCCACATATTCTCTAATATACTATATTATTGTCTGTATCAGCCGATCAACAAGGTTGTCGATCCCCTACAAAGTGCTACCATATATATGTCTTAGTTTTATTTGCATTTTGCCATTTTTTGTCTATTTTGATACAAGTGAAATATTCATTTATTTTAGCATGAGCTAGTCTCTGATGCAGCAATGTAGTTCCTCAACATTCCACAAGAGGGTATACTCCCTCCATGCCATCAACCCAATTCCAACCCAGATGAGCGAGTGAATGAGAATGAAATCATACATAGGGTTCCACAAAGCCGTACATTTCAGATTGTGTCAACGATTGTCATAGAGCGCAGAAATTTATGTTGATGTTCAAAATAGCCCTTTTTTGTGTCTATTGTGTTTTTGTAACAAACCCTCCCACTGAGCGCTCCTCCAAGCCCATTAAAACAACTGGGAAATACATGTGTCACACCACATGACCCTGGCTGGTTACATATACTGTAGTGTACAGTAGGCTACAATGTGTGGTTCCTTGTCACGCCTCATTGTGACCTAACTTACGTGCCTCAGCGGCTCAGCCTGTTCCATTCTCCTAAACTGTCACATTGAGTCTGTCTTATTTCTTTCTGTGTTTCTCCCTAATGATGTGTGGGAGGGTGTCTATTTCTGTCGACATACACTCAATGGGTTGGGTACTTTCAAACATGGGCTGGCAGAGGAACAGAAACCAGGGGGCTTTACACAATGTTGATACGCTGTGGCTTGTCAAAGCCATGTTGACGGGAGAACAGAGATTGTCTGGAGAGCTGTTATTAATGCTTCAAAAGGAGCATGTTGCAATGTTGGAGGAATTAAGAAAAAGAGTGTAAAGTTCATGTTCAAATGTTTGGTTTCTCCTGCATAACCATAAACTACTGTCCAAAAGATACAAGATCTTCTCTTGCAAGACACTGTGTTATGTGACAGTGCAGATATCAAAAGTGTACAAATTTACACCTATGGTTCGCCTTTTTCCCCTCTTAGAGTTATATTAACTCTCAGGATTTCGCTGTGAAGCTATTACTCAACACTCACTTATAATTAAACTTGTCGTGTTGTCCTGTGATGTCACTTATGTTTATTATTCATGTCCCAGAATGATTATTGATAATAATTAATCAGAGAACAGTGTGTTCCATTCACCCTCTTTTTGACAGCCATGAGCACTGTACATCTTTATAATCCTCAAAGATAGAAAGTCATTGTGTATCTCTGCTATCAAACAGACTGAATGTATGCTTGAGTGTGTCTGTATTTGTTCTGGGTTATAAAAACTGAGTACAGGGTTTAAAACAGCTGCAGGGAGCGCAAATCCTCTCCACCGTGAGAAAAGATTAACCCAAATCAATACGTTGTTCTTCAAAGGAGCAGTCAGATGTTTTTCTATCTTGTCCTTAGCCTGGGGTAGCCTGATGTATTCTATTATACTATAGCAACTAACACTTACAAGTATTAATGTGTATTCTACTATACTGGCAACAAACACTTCTAAGTATTAAAGTGTATTCTACTATACAAGCAACTAACACTTACAAGTACAGATATGTATTGTACTATACAGTGGCGTACCCACTGTAGAGGCAGGGCAGGCGGTCGCCTGCCCAACTAAGATCTCGCCTCCCCTAGAAAACCCAAATAACCCGAAAAGGTGTAATTGCGTGCTTAATGTCCTCAAAGTCACACATCCAACCAGCTTTGAACTGAGCAGATTGGACCTTCCGTTCCAGAGATAATGGCCAAAACATATTGAAAACGGCCACTTTTGCCGGTTTTTGATCGCCAATTTTTTTTTCCGATTGAGTTGAAATTTCTTTTTTGGGGGGGAAATAGTGGGGGTGCAAAAAAAAATCTCGCCTGCCCTAAATGTAAATCCTGGGGACGCCACTGGTACTATACCAACCACTAACACTTCAAAAGATTAAATGTATGTGTATTCTAGTATGCTAGGAACTAACACTTCCAAATATATATGTGTATTCTATTAGAGTAGCCACTAACCCTTCCAAGTATCAGTAGATGTGTATTACTAGCCACCAACACATCTAAATATAGATGTGTATTCTACAGTACTAGCAACTAAGACTGGTAAATGTGAGATAGCCGTCTCTTTTTCTTCTGTGGAGATATTCTGCGTAAATCCGATCCTCCTGGTCGAGCGGGGCAGAACTGTGTAAGAGTTCCTTATGCTCTCTCTTTCTCTCTCCTGGGCTTAGTCTATGAGTGATGTCACAAGTGTGACAGGGGCAGAACGATGAGTTCCTCCCTATGGCGGCAATGTCACAAGCTTTTTCTTAATTTCTCCAACATTGCAACAGGATCCTTTTTAAGCATTAGTAACAGCTCTCCAGACAATCCCCAGAACTGGAGAGATTAGTTCCTCCCTATGGGCTCGGTAGAGTTGATAGTCTTCTTTGTTGGGTAGTAATGAGGCTAAGCACTGATTCTTAGGGGACGATAGCTTATATGCTATGAGTGATGATGCAGGTTTGACATCACGCTGGCCTCATGCCCCGAATTGGGTGGTTTCAAGGGGGTCATACCTATATTCCCCGGGTTCTATGTTCCCCACTAGGGTTAGGGTTAGGGTTTGGGTTAGAGTTAGGTTTAGGGTTAGGTAAGCGGGTAACATAGAACCCGGGGAACATAGAACATAGAACATAGGAAACTCTACCATACTAATGAGTAACACTTCCAAGTATATGTGTATTCTACTTGCCATCTACTTGCCTTAACTCTTCCAAGTAGGCCTACACAGTATATCAGATCCAACATCCGGCGTCAACATGGGTGGTTGCATTTCTGAACACTCTCTCTCATGCACCAAAACAACCAAAACAACGGCTAGGATTTTTGCACATTTTGTCCTCTTCCTTCTGTGGATTACGGATTCGTACCTTAATTCACCACGGAATTTACACCAAATGGAAATGGAAAAAACTGTACGTGTAAAGAAGGAATCCCATGACGATTTCTACCTGCACAATGGTACGGAGTCTAAACATCTTGGCTTCGGGACCGCGGCCATTTACTCTACCCTGACATCAAACCCAGATCTTAAAAACAAGCCCCCGAATGGTGGGATGGATCGAAGGTCTATGATCTTCCTATATCTACTACTTCCGGGAGACCTACAGCTCAACCCAGGTGCAGTTACTACAAGGCAAATGACGGCACGTTTAGCTATGGAACAGCTGCTGTGTTCCCTAGCAACGGACGGTTGCTAACGAAGCTAACGCACCAACAAAAAGCTTCCAGATCACGGAGCCTACCGAAGCTAGCCTAACAACGGGGTCAGTCCGTGAGAGCTATGCAAACAACAATAGCTTTTCACCGCCCCAGCTAACCAGCGTAGTCGACCACGTTGAAGCCACCGCCGATCCAGTCAACAACGGGACGCGACGGAAAGATCCACCGAGTTCGACCGTGGGACGCAGCATGGCTGAGGACGGGGATCCACGGAGACCTCATGCAGCTTCCATCGAGGCCCCAATACCCAACACCGAGGACCAGGGTCAGATCGCGGTCAGAGCTTCTCTGAGAAGTTTGATGATTCAATAACAGACTCTGAGATTGAAATAGAAAATTATCATCAGGAATGATAGGAATAGACGTGGGGGTGGTGTCCGCATGTACATACACCAGGATATTAACTTACTGTATATCTATATACAGTATCACTCGTTCTGACCTGAATCATGATGCAATTGAAACTGTGTGGGTTGAAATATTTTTTTATAAAGCTAAACCTGTGCTTGGTCGGTACCATCTACAGACCTCCTGATGTGAATGATTTCTATGACATACTTGAGGGGTGCTTAGCTGAGGTGGACGGTGCGTAAAAAAATCTTATTGAAGATTGGAACACGGACATGCTCCGAAAAGAAGCATTCGTCTTCAAATCCTTTTTGTAGGTTTTGTGATCTGCACGGCCTCTGTCAGCTAATCACTCAGCCCACAAGGGTGTGTAATTCTACTCAAACCACCATAGATCTCATTCTAACATCGGATGGGTCCAAAATCTCCAAGAGTGGGGTTATTGTATGCGGGCTAAGTGATCATTATCTTTTGTTCACAAAAACCTAAGGCCGGCTGTCACAAAACAGTTGTATCTAGATCACTTAAAACCTACTCTAGTGAGGCCTTTAATCATGGACTGGAGAGACTGGACTGGTCCGACGAACTCGGCAGTACACAGGTAGACGAATCATGGCTTGGTTTCAAAACCAAATTATCTATCAATATTGAAGAGCATGGCTCCCATGAGAACCATCAGGATGAATTCGGACATATTGCTATGAAAGTCAGAGACAAAAAATGCTCTGAAGTTCATAAATGTAAGTCTAAGCTCGCTAAATGCTTCAACAAGGATCTCAATGTGAACCTCCAAAAACAATAAGCTAAAAAAAAGGTAACTGCCAAAAAAACTACCTCGAGGATAAAGTTGACGAAAACATAAACAACCCATGTCAGCTTTGGAAGTTACTTAACAACCAACTAGGCTGCAGTCAGAAACTGAAAACCAGGTTTACAAACATCAACATTAAGGCGGACGACACTCTCATTACAGACAAGCTGGATGTGGCTAATTGCATAAACATCTTCTTTAGAACCATAGCCACAACACTGGTTAACAAACTGCCCTCTCACTCTGGGCATTTTGGTGTACATCCAAGCATTCTACAAAAATGGAGGTGTACGCAAAGATGATTTTAAACTCACCATGGTGACAACAGATGAGGTGTTAAAAATGTAATGCCCTTCAACAAAACAAGGCCACTGGTCATGACAATATTCCCTTAAAATTTCTCGAGAGACTCAGCCGCCTCCATTGCTCCAATCATCACCCACAAATCCTCTCCATCAAACAGGAATTCAAAATATTGACAGTAACCTCTGTACAAAAAAGGAAGCAAATTAGACCCCGGCAACTACCGCCCTATTTCTATTCTCAGCTCCATCTCAAAAGTTCTGGAACGTTTTTGAATGTATGAAATGTTGAAAAGTATCTTGCTGGAAAAAAAAACTATTGTACAAATTCCAATCAGGCTTCAGAACATCCCATTCCACTGACACTTCTCCTTCCACTTCCACTTCTCCTTCTCTATTTGAACAAGAAAAAGGGAACCAGGAGACCTGGTACTGCCAGACCCCTAGTGGTTGAAAGATCAGAGCACTACGTCACGCTAAGCTTAGCCAATCAAAAAGAGGACAGAAGACAGACCTCTTTTATGCCCATGTATATATGGACGAAAACGTTTGGAGAGGGGGACCGAACAGAAGACAGACCTCTTTTATGCCCATGTATGGACGAAAGGGGGACTGACAAAGCCTCATGTAGGCCCGACCCCCTGGGTCTGGCAACAACCACATCAAACATGAGGTGGATGCGGGCAAATACTGCGGCATGGTCATGCTGGACCTCCAAAAGGCTTTTGACACCATTAATCACTCTATATTGATTGATAAACTAAAAGCAATCGGTTTTGATAGCACATCAGTGAGCTGGATGCAATCCTATCTGGAGGGGAAAGAACAGGTGGTGGAGGTGAATGGAACCCTGCCCCCCCCCCCTCCCAGTGAGCTGTGGCATTCCGCAAGGAAGCATACTAGGGCCTTTACTGTTGCTAATATATGTAAACGACATGACATCAGCTATAGTGACTGCAATTTCTTCTTGTTCGAAGATGAATCGGCTCTGCTGGTCTCGGACAGGGACAAGTTGCAGTTTGAAAAAGCCCTTAGCTCTGAACTCGGTAGAATCTGCACCTGGCTTGCTGATAACAAACTATCATTACACCTGGGAAAAACTGAATCCATTCTCTTTGGGTCCAAAATGAACCTCGGCACGGCCGACGGCTTCACAGTAAAAGTGGATGACAATGTGATCACAAGAAAAGAGGAAATGACCTACCTGGGTTCCATTTTAGAGGCAAATATTTCCAGTGATAAAATGGCAACTAAGTAAGTAATCAAAAAAGTCAACCAAGGAACAAGATTTTTGTACAGGATCTCCTCACTGGTCAGTAAGAATACATTGAGGACTCTGACAGGAGCACTCATCCAAAGTCACTTTGACTATGCATGCACCTCATGTTACCATACACCACAAAGGCCTTGAAAACAATGCTCTAGACATCCCAAAACAAACTGGTCAGGCTACCGCTTGGCCTTTCATGTACAACTCATTTAACCCCTGGGGCCTGTTCCTCAAAAGGTGAATTAAAAAAGCCTGGCCTTAAGCCAAATCCAGGCTTGACAAAGTCGGGTCCGAAAAGCCTCGTTTATTCCGTTCCTCAGACGCCAAGCCAGGCTGAAAAGGAGCAACTTTGTCGAGCTAGACCTTGTCAAGCCAGGCTGTGTCCAGCCAGGATAATGAAGCCAGGCTGAATGGGCGGCGACTCGCCGGCGACGTATTTCTATAAAAGACCATGAACTCGAGCGCAGATTCCTTGAACTTGACCAATCACGGAGTCCAAAACCAGAGCAGCGTTCTTCTCTGTGGCTGAATAGCAGCACTGCAGCAGCTCATGAAATCATGCAAGGAAGTAAAATGTATTTAAGCAAGAAAGGAAACGCGACCACAATAAATAGATCCAGGGAGAAAGCATGGCAAAGTAAAAGTATTGCAAGCACACACAGTGTGTGTGTGTGTGTGTGTGTGTGTGTGTGTGTGTGTGTGTGTGTGTGTGTGTGTGTGTGTGTGTGTGTGAGACGGACGGGCAACGGGACGAACGGGAACAGGACGGGACGGGGGGGGGGGGGGTACTGCGACGGGGGCCAGGACGGGACGGGACGGGACGGGGTTGACCGCGACAGGGGTCCGTGACGGGATGAGCGGGGGGGACGGGACGGGACGAGACACGCAATAAATAACCCCACATTTGCAAGACCACTTTGGTAGAGGTTTGGGTTGTGTAGTTACCTTGCCATCATGATGTAACTCCAAAGGTGGACAAGAAATACAAAATAATTTCTCCATTGACTAGAAATTGATAATTTAAAATATGCTCCTCATTGACTTACAAAGAGGCTCCTTTAAACCCTTAACTAATAATTTATATATATATATATATATATATATATATATATATATATATATATATATATATATATATATATATATATATATATATATATAATGATTAGTTACGGGTATATGTGTGTGTGTGTATGTATGTCAGACATTTTTTATAATATAAAAAAAAAATGTAATATATTATCAAACATCTAACAAGATGAACTATAGTGTTAACTATAACAGAGTGACAATTACATATCACATGAGTCATTGTGAAACAATTATGATTATGATTCATGGTCACACACTATTTCAGTAATTAATTTGAGTATATCTCATTGTATTTATTTCATTTTATTTGAATGCAGGGTCATTAAAAGTGAGTCCATATACAAACACATGTTTTGAATTAACTGTGGAAAAACTTGAAGAACAAGGCACTGGTTTAAGTAAGCTTGGCTGTTAGCCTGCTCCTGACCAGGCTAACTTCACAGCTAAATTGCCATGGTAACTAAGCTAGGCTTGCTTCAATTCTCTTTTGAGGAATCGGATAAGGCTAAACTTAGCCAGGGTGAACTGGCTAAACTAATCTTCAAGATAATTCACCTTTTGAGGAACCGACTCAGCTCTAATCCTGGCTAAATTAAGCCAGGATAGGTGGAAAAGCCAGGCTTTAGCTCTAATTCACCTTTTGAGGAACAGGCCCCTGCTCATTTAGCTAGGGTCGGATGGCTCAGGGTAGAGGACAGAGTACAGCAACTTGCAATGGGCCTGGTCTACAAGATACACTACACCACAAAATCTCTGGAGATGGGCGGTTAGGAGACTTCAGGAAACGAGAGAAGAGTATAAAGACCAATTAGAAGACTAAGCAAGAATCCTCTAAACAAATGGTTCAAGAAACAAACAAGTCCTGCCCGGATTAGAAGCTGAAAACTTCGAGTCTGCACTATGTTTTTCTCCACTGACAAATTACCTAAATAGAGAAAACATGTCCCTCTGGCATAATGAAAAACAATCTTCAGAATAAGCACAAAGCTCGGAATCTGTGTAGACTGTTTAAAACATATTTTCGGGGGCAAACGCTCTTTCAAATATATTATCATTCTTATTCGCTAATTTTTTGTTGATTAAACGTGAAATATTTCTTGCCATAATGGTCAGGGTGGACTAGTTTTTGGAGAGATGGACTCACAGAGTGAGTCCATCTCTCAGTTCCCACAACAGCGGTGTGTGGGACCATCAACCATCATGAAGGCTCATCCCTTTCCTGTTCACTCATCATATGTCACTCTAGAGATGAAGGCCTTGCTTAACCACATAAGCCCTATACTTCTTTGACCGGAGTTCCCAAGAGGTCTATATATGGTTCATGTGTTTAATGAGCAAGAACTTGCTCTGGACTCTGGATGCAGTGGCAAGCCTATGATTAAAGGGGTAGATCACCCCCTAATTGAATTTTCTTCCTATCAATTACTCACCCCATGAAGCCTTGAATTCACAGATTTTTTTTTGTTTCGTCGCATTCCTGATCCAATATTCCAATAGATGAACTGAAGTAAATAGGAGGCCAAGCTTAACAAGAGCAATACTATATTTAAAACATTTAAATGTAGAATTTACAGTTACTGGACAGTTGCTGTCCACCCAGTGATTACACAGTGAGAGTTGTTTTGGAGTTTATATATTTTTTGTATATACTGTAGTTTTGCCATGGCCTCCTATTTACTTCAATTCATCAAATATTGGAATATTGGATCAGGAATACAACAAAAACAAATCTCCATGAATTCAAGGCTTCATGGGGTGAGTAATTGATAGAAAGAAATGTCATTTTGGGGGTGAACTATCCCTTTAATGCATGGACATAAGAGACTCACAGTGTGCAACCTGCAGAAGATATATTAGATACAAGTAAGACGCGCGAACGCTGGAAGCGAACGCAGCTCGAAAATATTGTGTATTTACGGACTTGTAATCCGTGTTATTTGACCGTGATGGGGAGAGAACATTGACTGTGTGTGTGTGTGTGTGTGTGTGTGTGTGTGTGTGTGTGTGTGTGTGTGTGTGTGTGTGTGTGTGTGTGTGTGTGTGTGTGTGTGTGTGTGTGTGTGTGTGTGTGTGTCAGGCACTCGGGTGGCTGCTTACAGGCAGTCCACGCATGTGAGTCACATGGGGGTGTGAGCCAATGAGAGCATGAACACAGACACACAGACAGAGTCACAACCTGAGCAGGGTTACATAGTAAGCTCCACTTGGTCGGAGAAATACAAAAAGGTTAATGTAATCATATTCACTGTATAGGTAGAGTAAGTCCCTCACTGTTGGGGTGTAATATACCAAAGTAACCAAGGTGAGTTGTATCATTGGTCAAATTAGGCAAACCGGGTGGCAGTGAAGTAAAGTTTGCTTGTGATCAGATGGTCATCTGTTAAAATTCCTGGACCAGCCTTGATGTTTTGAGGTTTGGGAATTATTCTCAACCGCCATGTTGGTCACAGCGGGGGCGGGGAATGAATGCTATTGGTCGTGTAGCTCGTCAATCAAATCATCCCGCCCCTCCTAGAGCATAACCTACTTTATCGTCAATTTCTAAAATAAATGGGACCATAATTTACCAAAACGCATATCATGATGATTGAAAGGAGACTTTAAACTAGCGACTGGAAGCATATAGTATTTATGACAATGTTTATTAAGGTTAGAAAACCAAGTCTAAAGTTCGTCAAAAACCCATCCGCTTGCATTAAGATAAATTCTTTCTGACACCAGCAGGGGTAAAACAGCGAAACTACAGGCCATTCATATGAACTGTCACTTGAACTCTCTTCCTATTTCGATTCAATTTCAAAGCAGGAAGCTGTACCCTTGGTATGGACGTGAAACAGGGCATTGCTGCTCCAGGACCAATATCTCACAGTATACTGTAGCACTCCCTCATGTATTAGTGCTTAGAATGTAGAAATGGTCATTGTTCCATACAAGCACTCTAAAAAAGAGAAGTTATGTATAAGAAAAACCACGTGGAGAGTCGTAAAACTAGAGAACCGGAAGCTGTCATCTGCTCTTCAGACCAAGAGGGTATTCGACCTACCACCATAAACCATAGTGTCCATGTAAACATGTATTTTAAAATCTGCTAAACTAAACTAGAATGAAAGAGGTAAGTAGTCTTAGGAACCAACAGTTCTCAGGCTGTGTGGCCCAGAGCTCATTAGCCTATCTCCTGTTGCCATAGCATCAGGCAGCTTGTTGTACAAGTACATCCTGGACATGATGCTACTGTAGTATGCTGCAGGGACT